>NC_054754.1:31142257-31442971 GCF_018143015.1 Lytechinus variegatus | reverse complement strand
GGTGATTAGAAATATATAGCCTATGTGAAAAAGCGATTGTAATGGGGTTTAAGTTGAAAAAATATTTCAAAATTAGTCTGTACACTTTGTAAAATAAAAACCCTTTTGTTGATCAAAACGGTTAAACACTCAATCTGCTCTTAGATTCTATCGCCGCAGCGTCAAGTCACAAGAGCTGGGTCCAACATGGTTTCTGCTATGACAATGTTTACAAGGTCTCCCTTTGTAATACCATTACAAATCAATCCGTCGCCCGGGGTCAATCTCTTGAGCCCACTCAAAAAAGTGATATTGATGAACTCCCGATATACTGTATAGACCAGGGGCCCGTCTTACAAAGAGTTACGATTGATCCAATCAATCGTAACTCTGTGGAAATCCATCAGTGTCATAATTTTTTCTATAGGAAACTTGCAAAATATCCTCTGTAAACAAAACAAAGGAGAACACACCAAAATATCAAGAAATCAATGAATTTATGAATATACATTCATATATATATTTTCTGTTGAACAAACATGCATAATAAATGTTGACTTTGCTGGCCTTCCATAGTTGCGATTGATTGGATCAATCACAATCTTTTGCTAGACGGGTCCCAGGATCCTCACAGCAACCCGACGCCCGCAATACTTCTGAAGAAGCAGCACTATTGAATACCTTTTCGGCTTGTGGGCTTTTTTGATTGGGGAATCGCTCAACTGTGGCGGATAGAATGGCGCGTTTAGTTTGGGACCATCAGGTATTGTGTGGGATCCTCAGTCAGTTCTATTCATTGATGTGTACAATCGCCTTAACAACGAGTATCAAGCGAATCGTTACACGACAATATACCAATGCCCCATGTGCATAAGATCATGTAAGGCCTACAGGAAAGTAAATTGCAGAATATCTTGGATTAATCTTGCAGAAACGGTTTCAGATTCAAAGAATACAGTGGAAAACATAGCTAGTTCATCCTCGAGAGAAAGTGTCGGCCCTGCATGCATTAAGACACACTTCTAAGTTGTGAAGATCCGGTCCAGAAGATTGACTTGTAGAAGTTCAGTCAGAAGACGTCATTTCCATCATCATGTGGTTTTTCGTAGTAAAGTGACGTCACGAAAAGGCTAGGCCGACTTGACTTTCATGTTATTGTTTACCATTATTCATTAATAAGGAGTTGTCCACGATCAATTGTTTCCACTCCTCCCAACTACATCAACAAGATTGGAATATATGCGCACTTCGACAAGATGAAATCTTATCAAGACTTTACTTCTTGACATTTTACTTAGAAAATACTTTTTGTGGATTATCAATCCATAATCAAATTAATTTTTTTGAAAGTGTTATTTCTATTCGTCAATCTTAGCCAACATGGGGTCCGGAGCATCTAAGAAGAAACCAGATGTTCAGAAAAAGTTGAGGTAAGAATATATTTTGTGGGGATAATATCAACTGTGGTGTGAAATTATATTCTATTTTGGAGTTACTTGGAAAGAATAATTCGCCGTTGAAATGAAATGTAAATATGAATCATAAAGGTTATATGCCTTACACTTTTTTATGGTTTATACCACTACTACTTCTTCATCCTCGTTTATTTCTTTGAGGGCTTTTTGTAAAATCATATATCATAGTTATATATAACATTTTCTCAATTGTTTTTATCATTAATAAACATATGTCTGCGTGTGTGTGTTCTCTTGTTATAAGCAATGATTGCTGTCCATCATTTTCTATTTTTGCCGTGACATGAATAATCCGATGTATTATAATTTTGTAAATTTATTCAGTAAAATGTTGTAAATGACCCAAGTTTATCACCTTAGTTTTTCATTTTCTCATATTTATTTTCTAGTACCGTGGCAGCTTTCAGCGACGCAGGTAAACGAGCCAAGGAAAAGAGAGAACATAAAGAAAGAGAAACGGGTATGTTAAAACAACTGATCTTTCTATGCACCCTAAATAAGACACTGGTACAGACCTTATGGGGTGCTTAATCTTGCTCCCTAAGTGGAAAAAATAAATGTTCTTTTGCACCCTAAAAGGTTCAAATTTAAACATTCATTACATAGGTCATCTACACTGCAAAAACTCCGGTGTTGATTTAACACTAGCCCGGAATTAATATATGTCCACACCAGAGAAGTGTTTACACCAGTTTCGTTTTGGTCTAACACCAGATATGTGTTTATACAACACCAATTATTATCAAAACACCATTGGTTTGATTTCAAACTGGTGTTGTTTCAATACTTCTCTGGTATGTAAATCAACACCGGAGTTTTTGCAGTGTATGTACCGTATAGGGTGCTTAATTATAACTAACAGCACCCTTAAAGGTGCAAAAATGAGCATAACTACACTTTAGCACTCCTTGTGGTGTTGTGGCGTGCGCCTGTAATCCAAGCTATGAGGGGGAAGTTACAAATTGATGCAGAGGTTCGAGGTTCGAGCCTGGTCACGTCTTTCGGATGGTGACGTTAAAGGTCGTCCAGACGTAAATAATCATATCTGACTGCAACACATTTGACAAAAACTCAAATACACACACACACTTTGTAGTGCTGATATTGTACCAACCCCTCGAGTACAAAAAAACTCAAATTTTAAGTTATTCATTTTCAGTGTTAGAGATATCTATGAACTATTTTTCGACAGAACAAAATTGAATTACTAGGTGAACTCAATAGCAAAATACACTTTTAATATACGCATGCATCTAAGTTCTGTACAACATAAATCTGTTCGAGAAGATCTAAAATAAAAGGTCGAAAATTAGATATTCAGAACGATTACTTTTATTTGATTTCTTTAAATTTCATAACAAAAAGAACTTATATGCACTCTAAAAATTATTTTTCAAGAAAACTTGATAAACAACTTTTAGCGGTTGATAGAATGATAGACTTACAATTGCTACCCATAATATGATATAATTTATCATTACAATTGACAACAGATTTACAAAGCATAATAGTTCCCGCCTTCCATCTAATCACAATTTGTGATCATGGTGAAAGTATTTTTAATAATAATACTAACAATAATAATAATGGCTGGGTTTATAAAGAGCCTTTCGCCTTAGGATACAAAGTACTGTTACCCCGGCTTTAGCTGCGCTGCCAAGCAGTCGAGAAATTTCTTCTTACCGGATACCCATTCACCTCACCTGAGTTGAGTGCAGTACAATGTGGGTAAATTTTTTGCTGAAGGAGACCACATCAAAACTGGGAATTGAACCCATGTTCAACAGATTGAGAGACGAGAGCCATAACCACTCGACCACGACACCCCTACATGTATAATATTTAATACATTGCGATTATGGCTAAGCGGGATGCTTAGTCACATTGGTGAAAGGGACTCCAGACCGATCAAAGCTATTACATGATTACCAATGACATGATCAGTCGGTTGTGTGTGTGTGTATTTGAGTTTTTTCAGACGTGTATCAATCAGATATGATTATTTACGTCTGGGACCGACCTTTAACGTCACCATCCGAAAGACGTGACCAGGGCTCGAACCTCGAACCTCTGCATCAATTTGTAACTTCCCCACAGCTTGGATTACAGGCGCACGCCACAACGCCCAGTTTAAAGTCAGTTTAAAGTCAGTTTCGTTTATGTGACTGTATTACAGTCTAGAATTACTATGGATTCTGTTTTTCGATTGTCCAAATAACGAAGCTCCGTCGTTTTCATCATGTGATCTTTCCTTTCTTCGATCTCTAATTCTGCTTCTCTCTTTCCATTTCTCGTCCCCTCTCTCTATTCTCTGTATATTTTAGTGAATAGCGACATTGAATAACTTGAGGAGATTAATGTCAAATCATGCATTCAGGAAAAACTAATCTTGGTCAACAAAATAACTCTTCTTTTATCTTCAAGCTTACCATACTTTCTTTTATAAAAGAATATAAGCTAGATGATGACTGACAAAACACAAAATGGTGACATAGAATAAAAGACAAAGAAGAGAAACCCCACCCAAAGAAGGAACATATTATTACCCCCAAATTTATATATATCATTTTAGTTGTCACCAGTGTTACAAACATAGAATGTAAAATATACATGGATGCAAAGTTGATTTTTTTAGTAGATATCAAAAAGACACATTCAAAATACAACTTACGTCGCAATTTTCATTCTCACATCGAAATCAAATGAGTAAACTAATCAAAGTGGATTATTGTGATTTTTGCATCTGTGTAGCGAAATATATTTTTTGTACGAGAACTTATTGATAAGCCCAAAGTTTCTATTATTCTATCCTTATTCATGCGTGATATTGAAATCATTGTTTAAATATTCGAAGTAAACATACAATTACAAACCTTATATGGCTATCGATTCGGCATTGTGTAACATTGATTATCCATAATATCGATTTCATGTCAGTCTATTTATTGCTGTCACATCTAAGTCAATTGTTTTCCCTTTCATTGATTTTTTAATCAATGGAAGCTGTATAAATGGAACCTTCATGTAAACTGATTCATTGTTGAAGATCGATAATAAACCGGGAATTTTTTTTCTTACTACATTCGTGGTGACAAAAATTATAGATTGTCAACAACTTTTTAATTGTAAAAATGATTTCCATATTCACACGTGCTATGATTGACATGATGTTTCCAAGGGGAAGAGTTGATAGATTAAACTCTATATAAGTAACAAATTTCACTGTAACATTAAACAAAAAAGCACTAACATTTTTCTTGCGCACATACACTCTAAAAACACTGAGTTAAATTTTACCCAAATTGGGTAGAAAGGGAACATGCATGTTTGCTGGGTATTTTGTTTTACCCAAAATTGGGCTATTTCAACGCAACATTGCGTAAAATTTACAACATATTTGGTATCTTTCTACCCAACCAACATGCATGTTATTGGGTAAACCTTTTTTTTAGAGTGTGAATAAATTAAATTAATAAAGCAGCTTCCAGTCTATGAGGACTCATTATGTTCTTTACCTTCATTATTAATCCCTGAACCTTTCTCTATTATGTTTAGAATTAAAACGCCATTTTTAAAGATCTGGATGCACCCTAATATCCAGATGTCATGTATTTACATGTTTTAAAATAAAAAAAAATAAAAATAGCAACTTTCATGGAACGATGATCATAAGCGCATTGCATTTAAATCAATATTTGTATTATTGCATGTGATTATGATTATCGTGTTGTTTTTAAGTATCACTATTGTCTGGATCATCATCATTATTATGTAAATTTAAAAGTTGTACAGGGGATACATTAATCGGAGTAAAATGTGAATGATTATGTTAGCTTCTTTGGAGCATATACCCCTCACTTCTTTAACCCATTTATAATCGTTCAATGGGAAATTGTTTTAGACATAATTATAACAACCGCCACCACGTAGATATGTTTCAAGCAAGGAAATATGTCCTCCAATATTTCATTGAAACACTTAGTTTGATTTTTCTCATATTGATTGCCATTACACGCAGAAAGCCCCCCCCCCCCCGAGAAAGCCATCATTATCCTGATTCATGATTAGAGACCATTTCGATAATTCAATTTCTAATTGTTGTGCATCTTGGTCTACAATTCACTTTTCATTTTTGTTCTAAATGTTATGCAAATGAAAGGAACACTCACAATAACATTATTAACCCGGCAGTCTGCCACCGTTCCTGCACCCAACCCCGTAATTACAATACAATCTTCAAAGACAAAACGAAAATCTAAAAATAACCGCGAGATCTATATGTTCCTAGTCTCCTAATGAAGATGAATTTCATCTGAAAGGTTGCAAGTATCGATCGAAATATATCTCGTTTAGAAGAACGTGTAATTTATGAACTCTTTGCTTCTAAATTGACCTAATAATCCATAGCAGCTACTGTGAAAATCAATATTTCCCGCGATCTGTCAAACGTAAGTGATAAACTTATTGAAAGAAAGAGGCTATAATAAGGGGTGGAGACGGACATTAATTACCCCCCCCCCCCCGCTCCCCGTGTTGATCCCAGCCGTCGATCCAGTTGAAAATCTGCTTAAACGTCGCCTTCGATACAATCTACATTATTGTCTAGCAGTGTTTTCCATTTTCCAAAACAACTTTTGTCCCAATTTAGGCATGAAATCTTATAATGAATTGGAAGTATATCCGAGGCTCTAAATGTAGACTTGTTATTGGGTATTTTTCTTTTCTTAAAATACGATACATTGGTATTGGTATTGGTATTTATTTTCCATATCACAATGTTAAAAAAAAAACAATACAATGTAAATGTATGTACATAATAAAAATCGAAAGTGAGATGGCTGGATTAACCCACTCAGCTTTGTTAATGTAACAAAGCTGTTCTTCCTTGGGGTCCAGAAAATATGTAACAACAGTTACATGTAGAGAAGAATATCTTTTTTTTACCCCATTAATGTCGATGCACATTCTAAATGCTTTTACTGACCATAGCCATGATGGTGACGTAATAATAAGCACAACTTCATACACCTTTCATGACGCATTTTCTGAGAACTATTAGCTTAATTGAAAGTGATGTAAATGATTACTTACACCGAAGACTAGCCAACAAACTTTGTAACTCATCTCATTCTCTCTTATATTTACCCCCCTTATACTCACAACAAACACCGTTCTATTTACCAAACCTCTTTACATCCAACAGATATCTGCAAATGAGACGTGTGGACATAGTTCTTGAAAGTCATAGAAATACTTTCTATTCATACCTTGGCTCATTTGATTTCACGCAGTTTATAGTCTGCACCCGTCAAACAGAATTATTTGCTTATCCAACATGGGCACTTGTCACCAAGGGTGTTTATCCCAGCTTCTCCAAATGTGACACATGAGAAGTTTATTCAACCCGGTTTGATAACTTTAATAATAATCCAATCCAATCCAATCCAAAAGTCATTTGATATAGCGCCTTTTCCTTTCGGTTACAAAGCGCTGCACACACACTACTCCATATTTGCTTTGGCCACTAAAACAACTGTTCTACACCTCGGAATGATCAATAGCACTAAAGATATGTAGTTTTTGTTTCATTATGCCGTATATTTAATTTTGAGGTTTTAGTTCATTTTGATGAATTAGATGTGAAGTCAGATTACCATATTTACAAGACCACCACTCCACCATTCTCTCGTGTTTCTATTAGTCCAAAAGACGATGTGCTTCTATAATCCCATTTCTCCAAATTTCCCTATCAATTACGACTTTGGATACATTGGATAGACGCCCTCAATAGCGAAATAAAATTATGGATTGCTGAATATACCGTTGATAAGAATTGTTGGTTATGTTCAAGACATCATGCTTTCTACGAAATTTGTTGCAATTAAAAAAAATCTATATGAATGAATATGTTCCAGTTATCAAATCATTTCAGACGGTTATACTTTGGATTACACCCTTTTGAAGGCTAGTAAACTCACCTAAAGTCACCAAGCTATTGGATAGTAAATATATAGTCGCTGTGTCGTCAGTGTTTGTGCTGATTTTTAATTACTCGTCAATATGTGGGAAATTTCGCTATTAATTATTTCACAAGATATTCCAGAAGAACACTGGTGGATCGGGGGGGGGGGCAAATCGGGCCCGTGCCCTCCTTTCAGAGGCACAATTCAAATTTCTAATGTAAAAAATGCCGTTAAAACAAAATTGTGCCCCCCCCCCCGTTTTGAAAGTGAAGACCTTTTTTGTGCTTGTCAAACTGTTCCGTGGACGAAATGTCCCTAATTTTTTTTTGCTTGTCAAATTTCCTTTTGGAAAATCCTGGATCCGCCCCTGCAGGAGAACTATGCAGTTTGTAATAATTGGCATCTCCAAGCATTCCCCATTGTTTGTCTGATACATTAGAGAGTGTATTATGGTTATACAACATTTGTAAATTTCCACGACAAAGAGAACAATAATTATTCACTTGTTCCATTCTTTCGTTCTCAGAATCTACAGAAACGAATGGAAATGATCCAGAGAAGGGCACATTTATTACACAACCAGACCACGAGAAAGAGAATAGAGGACCAGTTACCAATGACAACAACAAGGTCGAATCATCAATTCAAAATGGCGTCACCACCACAGAACCAGAAGAAGAGGATGAAGTTTTCGACAAGGTCACCAAAATACAAAGGTAATTACTAATTTTTCCTTATAGAATTTTAGGGTAAATCTCTTCCGACTAACATGTAACACTTATCGTGGGTTATTTTAGTCGGAATAGAGTTATCCTAAAATCAAAATAAAAAGGAAGTAAAGTCGTGCATAAGATATTATGGTAAGATAGAAAACAAAAAAGAATTGGGCATTAAAGGAGAAACAAAACGCGAAAAGAAAATGAATGATATCGAAAGACATCGTTTGCAATTGATGCGGAGCAGAATGATCACACATGCATGTTAATTTTTTTTCTCTCTTCAAAGAACGATACCCATATCATTATCCCATTGATTCAGTTTAGATATCTCTATTATTCACTAAATTATATCCACAAAATAAAATTATTATCATAAATCAGTAAAGACCTTTAAGAATAGTTGATTGAATGGCTTTCAACCGTGCACTGAAAATGAGAGAATAGTAATTTATAATTGTTTGATCTCGATCGATAATTTGGCTCGATTCAAGCGCCGTTATTAATCGTTTCAATGTTTATCTTAAACTCATGTTATGCTATGATGAATCTGTTGTTAAGCAAATTATTCAAGGTTCAACTATCTACAGTATACGCACTAATTCAAAATTGAAATCGCTTATAGTGTCGAAGCGGAAGCAGGATTGCATCTAATGGGATAGGAGGGGTACAGAAAGTTTGTCGACTGCTTCAGAAATTTCTGACAAGAAAAATAAAGATATTTCTTAGCATCTGCCAAAAAGACAAATCCTTTATATAAAAATTAACCCTAAAAATTGTGTTTTTTGAGCGGTACGTTTGGTGAACGATATTCATTTATTATGCTTCTTATTGTTGGCAAAGTGATAGGGGATTGGTGCTAGTTCTATGAAGTCTGTGCCCCCCCCCCCTTAATCTGTTCGTTTGTTTGTTAGAAATGAAACTACTTCTTTTTATATTTCATCATCTGTCAAAATAACTATTTGATTGAATACTTTGCGTTTTCATTTAAAGAATCAATACAGTAAGATTCAATTGAATGTTAGAATTCCCATGATTTTATCGTGCTATTGTGATGTGTTGCTCAGAAATAAATTTATGGTTCAACAACAAGGCACGTACACGATGCAAACTTTGTCATATTAAATCGAAATAGCCAATAACTTCTCTCTCTCATATAGATTGACATTCAGTTTTCATAGATGGAAAGATTGAATTGTATGCTCTTAATATCACAATAGATGCGATTGGACGACATTGTCATTTTAATTGTTTTAAGCTATCTAATCCCTATGTCATGAAGTGCTCAGATGATAAAGTGCAATCCATCCAGACTACCTGATGCCTTAACGTGGTTTTATTAAAGGAAACACCTACACTCAGAATTTTGTTTGAATATAAGATAACCGTTAAATCGAAGAATAAAGGACAGTGAACATGAATAAATGAATCTTTATTTCGTTTCAATTCCGATAACAACATAAACAGTAAATCATTGCAATACAAGTAAATAACAAAGAAAAAAAGTATCTAATTACAGGATGATATAATACATGGACTACATTATTATGGAACATAGCAACATCCATGAGACAAGATGGAAAAGAAACGTGGTGACCTACTAAGAAGCTTAGCTTGTGGGCCATAGGCCACCAGAATGTTATAAACTTACATTATCAATCATTTAAAACCTATGAGAACAAACAAAGATATATATGAAACAATGTGGAATAAATAACCAAAGTACTAATATACATATTTACAAAAGAGACACTAAAATGTAAAAAAATAAAGTGAAATGCAGAATGCAAGAAAATTCTATAAGAATTTGAAATTCAAAGAGAAAGAAAAAGGGAAAAAATATAAATATATGAAAATAAGTAGAGTTATTTTTGCCTAGATTATGGGAAAAATACAATTTGTACGGTTAGACAGGATGTAACCAGCAGGCATTCGTTTACTGATCTAAATATTTCTTCAGGAAATCTGTCTTCAAAACTGGAAAGAATGCTGACTGAAAATTCGTATTTTATTTTGAGAAGGTGTAATCAATTATTTTCAAATTTGGTGACATGAAGTAGGCTAATTCGAAGACGTAATTTTGCAAAGTAATCTTCCATCACGGAGCTGCCAATTTGCGTATTTGAACACTACTACTACCTTGTTTCAGAGAGATATAACATTCTCATATATAATAATAATGATAATAATAATATAAATTTACTAATTATATCATTAACTTATTGTCAATTTCTTATTTTATTTCGATGAAAACAAGCTTGTTTTCAGGGTTGGGTTGCCCTTTAAAGATGTCAATTTATATATTAGAATAAATGAATGTGGTATCACTCTGTCCTAAAAGTGATTGAGTAATTGGCTCCAGTTGATTGGGTTGAGGGGAGTTTGTCTATAGCTTGTCAATTAGATTAATGACTATATGGACATGATCAATCCTTATACAGACTGAAGATAGTACACGAAAAAGACATTCATCTCTATGATCATTAAAGTGTCATTAGATTTACTCTTTTCGGAATTACCTGGGTATAATGTGAAATAAAGATATGAGCTCTTTCGGGTTTGGGATATTTTTAATACCCCGATCCATAACCAGACACACTAGAATGAAAACCTTCAGACAAGCAATTAATCAGCATGCAGCATCCGATGAATTTATTCTTGTTTCCATGTAAACGGCGCTCAGTTATAGATTTGACTCGGTTGTAACTTGAACGTTGGCTCGATGAGCTTAGAATATTAAGCGATAACTCTTGGAATATAATCTCATTTCTCAGCAGTCAGTCATTGCATTAGGATACAGGATTATAATCCAAACTTATTTTTCAATTTCATTGTTGCTTAGCGCCAGAGCTCATTGTTTTCATTATTTTTTCAAGGCTTATTTTGCACAATGTTGGAGTTTACTTCAACGATGTCTCGCCGTCTAGCGGATTCGTGAAATATAACAAAAGTGCATAATTGTTGAACATCATTAAGTCAAGATTCAATCACTGAGGAATAGTTCGCTTTTGTATATGAAATTAATAAAACTGTGAATTATTCATCTGGAGAAACTGATATTTATTTTGAAGATGTCTCGTCGATCAAAGTGGACAAATTTTGAAATTTATCTTTACAGTGTTTTCCGTGGATACCAGGACAGGAAATCATTACAAAAACAGAATGAAATGGCCATCAAAATACAGAGGTAAGTCAACGAATCAGAAGTCCTCTGTTTATTTTGAGTTTTGTTTTCCAAGCGCACTGAAATACCTATAATTATAATTTTTTTTTGAATTAGGCAATCACTTACTTCGTTTTTGAAGCAAATTGATTCTAAGGAATTTACGAAAATATATCCTTCGTCCATATAGACCCTTGTAGAAGTTCATAAATGATTATATATTTTTCTGAAGCTATGTACGACAGCGGGTTTAATCTTAACCCCCCTTGATATAATATACATAACAGTATTATCTTTATATATTTGTTGATTGAAGTTTTGTTTATTACTTTTACCTGTTTAGAGTATGCATGACCTTCCCATGCAGACGATCCTGAAAAACATAAGAATTATGATTTCAAAATTATTTTGTTTTGATCTTCTTCTGATCAGGCGATTTCGTCGTCATCGTTCCTCGATATTGAGTGATACCAGCGAAATCCCAGATTCAACCCCTTCGTCACCACAACCAGCTCCACCCGTACCAGAATATGAGAAACCAACAGTAAAAAAACTCACCAAAGAAGAACAAATGAAGGGTAAGTTTACTTTTCTTTCTTCAGTGTATTCTTCCGCCCCAAGTTTCTTCTGAAAAGAATTGTTTTATCTCTATTTCCAATTATCCTTTCTTCCGATAGACCTCAGTTGTACTTGTCTTTCTTATCCTCTCTTGATAAAGTCATTTTTATTCTTTTCTTTTCTGTTGAATTTCCTTGCCTAATCCACATCCATCCCCTTTCTCTCTGTAATTTCGCCTTTCGCTTTATATATTTAAGTCTGCATTTTATTTCCTTCTGTGTACATTAATCTATTCGTCTATTCCTCATTTACCATTTCTTGTCTGCACTTCCCTTTCCCCCTCATCTCTTTTGTATCATTACATTTTTCTTCCCTTTATTGGTCTCCTCTTCTCTCTCTCTCTCCCTCTTACCACCCGCTCACTCTACATCTCTCCCTCATCCTATTTCTTTCATTTTATCTTCTTCTCTCGATCTGTCTTTTGTAATAATTCGACTCTGATTGAACCAATTTTAGTTGTTTTGTTTCTTTTACTGATATTTCTTTCATTTGTTTTACACACGCAATTTTTTTTTCTCTGTAGTCCGAGCTGAAGAAATGAAAGAATTCCACAGAGGTAACCGAATGTGTATTTAGTGCAACGTACATGAATTAATCCAACAAATGAAAAACCCAACCATCTCATTTCCACTGTACATGTATATACGAATTCATGTAACTTCATAACGCACATTCTTTATGTTCTTTTGTGGATGTGTGGCACCCGTCTAATTACTATATAGAGTTGATATATATATATATTTATTTTTCAGTGTTGCTTTCATCGTAAAAGTGTAATTGTATAATTATGTAGTGTTTTCATCATAATACATTAGAGAAAACCTACACCATAATTACAAAGGGGACACTCGGCCACGTGTCCCCAAAGCGGCTGGCGAATACGAAAAAGTGGGAAAAGAAAGAAAAGGTGGAAAGAGGGAATCAAATTTCCATAAGGCAAATAATACAATTTATGTGTCAATTGATAGCTGTTTTTCTTTTAATTATCTTGGTATCTCTCAATTATTTTCCATTTGTTCCTCTTCTTATACTGTTCATTCTTCAGTCCTTAATAAATAAAAGGATATATTTCTTGCATGCGAATAATTTCATTGGGCGAATCTGGATACATTGAGACGAGTTCCTTCAATAACCATCTTTCATTCATGTGTTAATGAAAATAGTCTTTGCTTTGATCAATCGGGGTTCTATTGTTACACAGCAAAAACTGTGGTGTTAACCGGTGTACATAGAGGACCACACCAGTTATTTTACACCGGTGTTAAATTGGTGGTGTTAGTTTTACACCTATAGGCGTTATTACAACACCTATGGTTGTTATATTTACACTCTTTGGTGTTATGTTAAATCTCTAGGGTGTTATTTTAACACCTCAGGGTGTGGTCCTCTATTAACACCAATTGGTGTCAGTTTTAGCACCACAGTTTTACAGTGTACATTACTACATATTTTATTCAATTCATAATTCCACATTCGCGTCCTTTATATTCAACAGCAATAAAGTTATTTTCATTGTTGATTTCGGTGCATTGTACATTGTTATCTGTGCCAGACTCGATCCATCAACTTCATTCATAGATATAATCATGTGTTCTGTTGACTTTTATCATAAATGTCAGCCAAAGAAGTTATGAAAATAGTGGTTACGACTTATTTGGGTGGTGTTTATATTCAGAAGTTTCGAATACTCCGAAAATGAACTTAATCGTATTGCTCATTATTAGTGAGAAAATAATTAATTAATAAGCAATTGTGTACTATACTTCATTTTCGGACTATCGAACCGTCCGAATAACGAACCTTATTTCGTTTTGGATCCTCGGATTAAAAGAAAAAACCTTTCTAACTAATGAACCTTCGGAAAACTCGAATATTCGGAATAATTCTCACTGAAAAAAACACATTTTCTCCTATCTTGTACCTGTTCACAGTTTTAGCGGAACGGAAAGAGCAGCGGAGACAGAGAGCTCGTGCATGGCGTGATAAAGGTCCAGACACAGCAGACAAGGAATTCAAGGTTGAAATCGGTAAGAAATTTTATCAAATTTGAATTCACATTGCTAAATGCTTGCTGGATGAAAATTAATGTTTCACGCTCGATCACCATTTAAAGATGATAATACTTGCGATCATTAAGAATTAAAGAAAAAATCCTTGATGTTCTGTTTCAAGCATTTGTTGTCATTCGGTATAGGCCCCAAAACTGAACCCTACAGTGGTCCATCATCTTTGAAATTGATAGTAAAATTACTGAACAATTCTGACCATAATCGAAGTGATAAGCAACTACTCTAAGTAGTATGATTATTGAAACAGCGGAAAATAAATTTCATTAAAGCATGACCTACGACCACAAACCTAAACCTGTATAGACCGACCTGTCGACAATGCAAGTTAAAATTAAGTACATAAATATGTTTAAAAGACATTACTACAATGAAAACTGTAATCATAGTTCAGATTTTGATGACCATGACGTCATGATCAATGCAATGAATGGATATCGTAAAATATTGCATTGAAAATATAAGACTTTGTGGACAGTATTTTTCAAAGTGCGTATTAGATTTGGTATAGCTATATTCTTTTCAGTCATTGAACATTGTATGAAAAAGTTTGTATTTCATTCAATACTTTATGTATATCATGAATTTTACTGTAATATTCTTGGACATAATTTCACAAGCCCTGGAACATTATGTTTAAGAACGAATTATACATATAAAAAAAATGTTTGATATTGACATATGCGTATTGATATGCGAAGTTGTTTGTCGAGGTCAAATCCATTGGAGTATATATGTATTGCCTTATACACTTGATAAATTAGGTTAGAAAATATTTATGATGGGTCAATAACATTATCACTAAGGGACTCGTAGTTGGATTAACGCACAAAATTTATTTGAAAAACAAATGTTTGAAATTGAAATATAGATATTGGAGAAATTGAAATATAGATATTGGTAGCACAGATCTTTAAAAAAAGACTTTTTGATATATACCAATTTTAAGCCGGGAAATCGAACTATTTTCTATTTATCGCAATGGCAATCGCATCAATAAACAGTCCATTGTTATCTCCGTACAATATGGACTGGCCAACGTCGCAATTGATTTCAATGGTAGATTGGATTCAATCAATAATTTGTGATGTCATAATAAAAGTCGCAATTGCTTCTGTCCTTTGGGAAATAGGCCTATTCTTCTATTTGATGGTGTTCTGCATGGTACAGGGTCGTGAATACTGTATAGCGTTTTCAGTGTCGTTAATTTATCAGTAGTTTTGAATTCACTAATACAAAGAAAAGTTTATTGTTCCTATCAAATTTTACAGGCTTGTCACAATAATAGTGAACTCCAACCGCTTTTTTTGGAGGGGGCGGTAAATGCACGCGAAGCGTGCCAACACTTACAGAGCGCGCGAAGCGCGCTCCCTAGGGGGTGGGTGCAGGGAGGGGGAGTTTCCCCCTCCCGCGCGAAGCACGAAGCTTTTAGTTTTTCATAAATTAAAATGAAAAGGAGCCGTTTCTCTCGTCTCTAGTACCTCCAATTCGGTTGACTATATTTCGATTTTGAACCTTGTTTTCAAAAGTGATTGTGAACGCACCAAAGAGGTATACAATGGAGGAAATTAAAATGATAATAACTCCCCGCGAAGCGCGGAAGCTAAGGCGTTTTATCAATTTTTGTCTCACCTGCGAAGCAAAGTGAGACTATAGGCGCCGCTTTTTCGACGGCGGCGGCGGCGTCAACATCAAATCTTAACCTGAGGTTAAGTTTTTGATATGACATCATAACTTAGAAAGTATATGGACCTAGTTCATGAAACTTGGCCATAAGGTTGATCAAGTATTACTGAACATCCTATTAGAGTTTCATGTCACATGACCAAGGTCAAAGGTCATTTAGGGTCAATGAACTTAGACCATGTTGGAGGAATCAACATCGAAATCTTAACCTGAGGTTAAGTTTTTGAAATGTCATCATAACTTAGAAAATATATGGACCTAGTTCATGAAACTTGGACATAAGGTTAATCAAGTATCACTGAACATTCTGCATGAGTTTCACGTCACATGACCAAGGTCAAAGGTCATTTAGGGTCAATGAACTTTGGCCGAATTGGGGATATCTGTTGAATTCCCATCATAACTTTGAAAGTTTATGGATCTGATTCATGAAACTTGGACATAATAGTAATCAAGCATCACTGAACATTTTGTGCAAGTTTCAGGTCTCATGATTAAGGTCAAAGGTCATTTAGGGTCAATGAACTTTGGCCGAATCGGAGGTATCTGTTGAATTACCATCATAACTTTGAAAGTTTATTGGTCTAGTTCATTAAACTTGGACATTAGAGTAATCAAGTATCACTGAACATCCTGTGCGCGTTTCAGGTCACATACCAAGGTCAAAGGTCAATGAACTTTGGCCGAATTGGGTGTATCTGTTGAATTACCATCCTAACTTTGAAAGTTTATGGATCTGATTCATGAAACTTGTACATAAGAGTAATCAAGTATCACTGAACATCCTGTTCGAGTTTCAGGTCACATGATCAAGGTCAAAGGTCATGTAAGGTCAATGAACTTTGGCCATGTTGGGGTTTTTTGTTGAATAACCATCATATCACTGTAAGTTTATTGGTCTAGTTCATAAAAAGTGGACATAAGAGTAACCATGTATCACTGAACATCTTGTGCGAGTTAGAGTAGTATTCAAAGTCAGCACTGCTGCTATATTGAACCGCGTGATGCAGGTGAGACGGCCAGAGGCATTCCACTTGTCTTGCCATAAAAAGGGTCCAGAGAAAAGGGTATTCTCAAAGATATATTGAATACTTTCTTTGGAAAGATCAGATTTGATTACAAACAATTGAGCAACAGTGCATATTTTTAACTCGCAAAACAGAGAAGATTGGTAGAGGAAGATATTCCTCCCCGCGCAGAGCAATGAAACTCTGAAATTTCAAAGGGCGGACGTTTCATCAAATGTAGATAATTATCTCTAATACCCAATCAGCTCTAATTTAATTGATTTTCTAAGATTATTGAACTTCATTACAAGGAAATTAGTGAGCAAAAAGTTGAAACTTCTGTGATATATTGAAATTATCTATCTATATAAAAAAGGATGCCTAATTTTTTTGACTTATCCTGAAGCGCTTCATTTTGAATATAAAGAAACTTAAGTGTCATTCAAAATTTCAAACTGAGGGCGCAAAACAGGACAGGAGATGAATGTATACAGGGAAATGACATGAAGATTAATACAATTTGAGTAAAAAGTATTGTACTTTTTTTATTTAATACGACACGAATTTCATACCTTCCTCTTTTTAAATTAGGAACCTGTTTGCCCCAAAATTATGGTTGTTTAATAATGAGCTGAAAAGCGGGAGAAGTTGACTTTATGGAGGTGACGGCAGAAACTGATATTAAGATTTTACCCGCTCGGAGCCGACCAGACCAGAAGTTGCGCGATCAATTGAAAAAAAGATAACTTCATATATTTACTTCGGCCTAACCTTATATACCCAAATTCATGCCCTAATGTATACAATTTTAACTTTAACTGGCAAGAAGCACATAGCTGAGGTGGAAAAACAGGGTTAGAGAAAAGGTGGGGGAAACAATGGAGAACTTCAATATTGTCATTTAACCGCGCGCAGCGCGGAAGCAAAATTCATATATAAATTTAGAGCAAGAAGAGTGAAGGAGTTTCTCTTTTGAGAAAAAAATTAAGAATCAAAAGAAACTAAAAAAAACACAAAGCTACCTTTCTTTCCTTTCCTCCCTTCCCTTTTCCTTTTCTCCTCTCTTTTTTTTCCCCTTCTTTTTTTCTTTTTGGGGACGTTTTTTTTTGGGGGGCGACCACCCCCACCGCCCCCCTGGCTACGCGCCTGGTGAACTCTGCTTCATAATACGAAATTATGTAGGTCTATATCGTAGTAATTTAAAACAATGTGATAATTATATCTGTATTTTGTTCTGAGTTTTCATTTATATAAGGTAGGCCTATATGGTCGTTATTATTTAGCTGTGAATGTAGTATTTGTATTTATAACACCCGTCTTTAATAACTATATATTCCACGCAGGATTACATGATTGAAATATTATGTCATAGTATAAAAATAACCCCGAATACATTATATAAATAGGTAGGTAGATGATAATAGATTAATAAATAAAGAATGAACAAAGAAATATTCCAGCAAATATCAACTTGATATAAGCTTTTAATGTTGGATCATTCTAATCAACTAAAGCTTATGACAAAAATGATACCTCTTGTTCAGGGATACGACACTCGCTGGAGAACGGTGAAAATAAATAGATAGTAAATGAATAATACTTAGGATATATATAGCGTCTTTCCATTTTGAAAATGAAAAGAACAAAAAATTATTTCAAGAAATGAAAAGACTAAACCTCAATCGAAATTATTCAGTATACATGTACTACTATTATACTTGTTGTCAATGATTCACTTATTTCCATTCAAATACTTGTTCATGTTTTTTTGTTCACGCCTTTTAGGTGAAAAGACGAAGCAAGAATTTGGTAATTTCCAAGACGAGATCACTGAACTCAAATGGTATGCAGAGCAACAATTAGAAATGACGTTATGCGGAGGAAAAGATTACGTCCCTCCGAGAATACTGGTAGGTTATTTATTTTTATTTATTAATGGTTATTCATTTCAGATATTTCGTATTACTAACGTACCCCTTGACAAAATGTGCAATCTGAAAAATTATCAGAGACATTGAAAGTGACAATGAACCCTTTGTTTGCTAATCAATAATTCTGTATCCACTATGATGAGGCTTTTCAGGTATTAAACTCTCTACAAGCTATCTACGAAAAAAAGAGAAGTACATAAATGTTCCATGTAAAGTAATTATTTTGGGGGAAAATGGAGATGAATATTGGCAACTGGTTTACAAAATGTTTTGATTAGATTGCCGAAAGTTTATGGAATAATGATCATGGTTTAACGGTAAATATTTAGAGGATGTTCGGGTTTTTTCTTCAAAGTTTACATCTTTTGTAATATTTTGAGCATTAATATTATTTAGGTGATCTCCATCAATTTAAACAAAAAAGAGAAATATAACAACCACTATACGTTTAAAGAATATCATTGAGGTTCGCGGGCCAGTATTATTGGAAAGTTTATCAATCGGAGTACAACTGAAGATTTAATTTTCAAAGTTACCTATGCAATGTCTTAAGTTTTATTTTATTAAAAATCTAATTTCAGCTCATATCTTCCAAAGTACCGAAGGCAGAGGTATTAGAAGAAACGAGAAGAGATAAGGGTGTTCTTGTTTTCCGTTACGTAAGTATCGATCAATAATGTGTCTTGCGTTATTACGCTAATGAAAATGGTGCTGATGATAATGATGACGGTGATGATGATGATGAAAATAATATTATCTGTGTCATCAAAATAGGGATGTAGGTTTCTCAAAAGTCTAAGATAAATTCATATTGTGGATATCTTTTCTTCGTATTCTATATTTGACATCTGTACTTTACCCGTTCTTTTCTATTTTATTTTCCAACACATTGGCATTTATAGAGAAATACTAGTTAATAAAATGTTTAAGAAAGTTGTTTAATATGAAAATTATTTATGTATAGGGGAAGGCGGGGTAAGTTGTGACAGTTTTTGCTTTTTGCATTTTAGAATTGATATGATTAATAATCTTGTCAAAATAAGTACCTTGCCTTGAAATTTAATTCTTCTGAAATATTTTCCACCTATATATAACTTTCTATCCCCACACTAAAAGTCATCGTGACTTTTGAAAAAAACGATGTCAAATGGCTCAACTTGCCCCATACATGGGGTAAGTTTGAGCCACCTTCTGGGGTAAGTTGAGCCACAAAAACTATGTACAAATTGTATGGGGGAAGAACCAGCATGTCAATTTTTGTTTAAAGACTTTTCACTTGCTAATTCTCTATAAATACTAACATCCTGTAAAAGGAAAAGAGCAGTCATGTAAATTTTTCTCCTTTCAGCCTGCATTCCAATCGATTTTTATGGTTTGTTTGTTTTTTAATATACATTACCATAGGAATTACAATGGCTCAACTTGCCCCATGCTGTTTGGCTCAACTTACCCCAGTCCGAACTTAGTGCGATAATTTTGTATCCACACATTTATTATGCATCCATCATATAAAAGACTATGACAAGAATGAAGATCCATACCTGGACTAATAATGTTGTTATCATGTCTTTATTATATTTAAAGACGTGTGTGTTTATGAAGCACTTATCTATTTCACACTCTTTTTTACTTTTTTGGCTGAAATTCATATTTTTCCCTCTAAAAAACTACTTTTTGTTTCAAAGTTGGAAACAATGTGGTGGGGTTAGGGGTTATGCTATGGATCATCAATACATGACACCACCACAATGTCTGACTCATTCATTATTGGCCTGGGGCTGGTGGCTCAACTTGCCCCTATGCTCAACTTACCCCGCCTTCCCCTACATGGCAAATATCTGCAGATTTTCAAAAAGATATGTATCCTGATATAACATTACAAAAGACTGTGATTGCTATACATATAATGATATATTATGATAATAACTGTGAAGAGTTGTTTCAAGAATAACGATTCTGGAATTGTCATAAACTTTGGAGCAAAGTAACAAATTTTCTTTTATTCTAATTGTTTTCTTATTTCAGGACTTTAATAACGACACATTTGAATCAATTATAGGTAAGTAAGATTGATTGACTCATGAGAGTAATTCTTTATTTAAAATTATAAGTCTTTATAAAAGTCTGCTCGAATTTAAAGTAGGATAATTGTCATTATCTTTATGGTATCTTCTGATTTCTTACTGATTGCTTCATCTGCTACTACAAGCAAAAATTAAAAAAAATGTTTTATTTCTTGTAGAAAATATGATTGTATATGAGCAGATAAATCTAATTCATAATGATATATTCTATAACGTACTAAACAGTGCAAAACGAAGATCTATTCTCTCGAGTTTTTTTTTGTTGGTAATTTCAAATTAGCATTTGTGGAAATGATACAAAAATAGCAATAAATTCAGAAGCTGATGCCTTCTTGTTTATTCAATGTCTATTAAAATTCTAATACTAGTTTCATGTATCACTCAATAAAAGGACTAAAGGACATTATGCATGGTAACATTTAAATTTAATAATGAGCATATTATTTGTTTGGCGTCACCTGTGCCTGGGAGGCGAAGCGAACTGAATCACTTTGAACCGCAGGTCTCTCCTCCCGATTAGCCAAGTTTTTTTTTTCATTTCTGATCCATTTGGTTTTATCTTTTGTTTTATCGTTTGTTTTATTTATCTATTCATCTTTTTATGTATTCATCTATCTATTTATGTATTTTTATATCTCTTTATCTGTTTATCTATTAATCTATTTATTTATTAATTTATTTTTTGTTTTATCATTTGTTTTATTTTAGATGCTATTCGGATAAATTTACAAGATTATAAACCAGGATGCATGGCTCAGTCTCTATGTCTATACGCTCAAGTAAGTTTATGTTGATTTGAATGAGGTCGAGTTAAAATGTTATTCAAATTCAATGGTAAATTGATAGAGATTGTCATTTTTATGTCAACCGGTGTTTCACAAAGCTGTTCTTAAGATATGAATAACTTTACGCACAACTGGTGATCCTTTCTTGTGCTATGTGATATCCCTATGTAATTGAGTTTAATGACCTAAGAACATGTTCCAGTCGTGCGTAAAGTTGTTCGGTTCGTAACTTTACAAACAGCTTTATGAAACACCCAACTTTTTTGTTAATATCTAAAGAAAGTTTTAAAATCTGACAGCTTATTGGGCGACAAAGTGTTGATAAAGCTCCTCTTGACCAAATCCATCAGTAAGTTGAGACAACTGTTCTTGTTTTCTTGAGGGCCCTTAACGTGATATCTGTGAGGATGGTATATTTTCAACATGACTTATCGTTTCAATAACTATTTTTTGGTTGTTGTTTATTTATATTTGTTTATCCTTGTTTTATTTGATTGTTTTGCCAGGGTGGGCCTGGTTACGTCTACATGTTGAAGAAGAAGGTTCTAACGACAGCTAAGCTGAAGAAAGAAAGCGAAGCAGACCAAGTCAGGTAAATATACAAAGGGGAAATTTTATCAAATGGAATTGAAAGTTAGTATATGGAATGGCAACAGGGGCGGATCCACGACTTTCAAAAAGGGGGAAGGGCATTTTTTACAGAATAATGTTGGCAAGAACAAAATAAAAAAAAGATTTTACTACCAAACTGAAGTAATTTTGTTCGAGACAAAATTTGACAAGCAAAAAAAAAGGGGGGTGCTTCACTTCTAAATCGAGGACATTTTGTTTCAGGAAAGATGTGACCGTGAGCAAAAAAAAGGTCCTATTGCACTTGCGTGTGACATACTCCCCTAAAAACAAATGTTTTTGGTGCCACTCAAAAATGAGGGGGGGGGGGTTCAGCCGGGAAATCGGAATGTGATTAGTTGAAGATGAGGTGTGAAGTAATGGGATGGGGTAGAAACTAATGTGGGGAAGGGTGCATGGAGGGGTGGGAAATAATGCCCTCCTCTTGATTCTGACGGTAACCTTTTTTTAAATACCATTCAGACAATTTGCATATCATACATTTTCCTAATGGAAGTGGCTACCCTAGGTAAATGTGCCATTATTATTATGCATTATGCAGACTATACATGTAGTGATATGAAAGTTTGATTACCATTATTAATATGTTTTTTTTTTCAATTTCTTTCTAAATAAAATCCCCTATAGGTTTTGGAAAGAGATTGGTAAGATGATGAGCCGGATACATCCTGAGGACACAGTCATTCATGTTATGGGATGCAATCTCCTTGGGAGTGAAAGCGGTTTACAGGTAAGAAAATCAAGCATTTTCCAAAAAAAAAAATTCACGAGCCAAGCATCCCAAATATGAGCTTCATTTACTTTCCCGAATCTAAGCGATTACAAGAATAAAGAATTCAAAAGAATGCTTATTATTCCATAATTTCTTTTGTTTTCATGTGTATTAGGCGGTGTTTTCTCCTGGGTCATTACTGTGCTGTGTTTATATCAATGAATTATATATTGATGATACTTAAATGACTTATTTAAAATCATGAATTCAATGTTTGTATTCTTACAGTTGTTTGATGATCTGGAAGACTTAATGCAACCAAACATCGTGCGATTTGAAGCACCACTCGAACTTAGCCAAGAAGGTAAGAGAAGATCATCGGTAATCTAATTTGTGAAATCGCTCTGAAAATATCCCATTTAACAAGTGCCATTTACGACACACATATTTTTATCAATTAGTGAATTCATTTACTCTTTATATTGTAAACTTGAATTTATTTTTGCGCTATTCATGAATTCATACGTATTATTGATTTTTTTGTGGGGATATCAGGCTAAATTTGTAACTATGTTATTAGTTTAACTGAATTGGTTGGATGAAAACATTTACGCTAACATCAGGAGAGTGCTACACTTTTGAGAAACAGTATGAAAAAACTGATTGTAATGTGAACCATTAAAATGATTTATAATGAGTGTCTCCATCGTCTTATTTCTCATTCTCCAGGTAATGAGATGATAAAATATTATTTCAATCCCGCCAAGTACAAGCTGTGGAAGTCAACCAAGTACTCTAGATCTGAACTCAAACTTCCTCCACCAATGAAATGATGATCACTTTAACTATTATGTGTTTGGATTACAATTACGGATGAATCCACAATAAGATTAATCAACTTAATGAGTGTCTCACTGAGCGATGAATGCTTGCGAACCCATCGAGTTTGGATTTTGCTATTCTTAAAATGTATCAAACTATTCGCAAAAAGGTGGCAACAAATGTCTTAGACAATTAAATCATGGCAAAATAAGTTTGTTTTGTTTTTGTTTCTTTGTCGCAGAGAATTTTGAACTCGTTCCAAAAATTTCTGCAAACGGTTGCTAGCATTTGCAAAACATTCATGGCAAGACATTGCCTCTGTATAGGGTTGCAAGACGATGTCGATGAAGTTCTTTTATCATTCACCAATGCTAGCGACCGCATGACTGTTGGACGTTTGCAAACACAAACTTGTTTGTGTCAAAACAGTTCGCAATTAGATTTTGAATAAAAAAAAAATCGTGTTTGCAACACTCGTCGGAAAAGATGGTATATCCAAGCATCGCTAGAGTTGCAAGCATTGGCTTTCTAGTGGACAATCTCATTAGGATAAATCATTTGTATTCTGGATCTTTCATACATTAAAATTTAGCTTGATTTCAAACCTACAAAATTTGAAATGTGCCAAACGCATTACATTGGCATTTTTCTTGCAATGACACTATGCTAAGATATTGGAATATGCTTTTTCAAACCTAGGTGTGTCACTGTTTAGTAAATAACTGCATTGAGTCTTTAAAAACTTGATTTACATTTGAAAAACCTATATGGGAGGTTCTTATACTTCAGAATGCCTTTAAGATTAAGACAATTTTTTCTGATTTCATTGTATGTTATAGATTGCCATACATTCCCTTTTGCATTTTCAGGACATACTGTTAAAGGGGAAGTTCACCCTGACAAAAAGTTTATCGTAAAAATAGCAGAAAAAATAATGAAAAATATTGCCGAAGGTTTGAGAAAAATTCATCAAATAATTAAAAAGTTATTAGAATTTCAATGATTTGATTTGTGACGTCATATGCGAGCAGCATTCCTACATAGTGAATGGTTAAAAATCAATGAAATGTCATTTTCTCAGAAAACTGATAATGGTTTTGACTGTACCTTTTGTATATCAATAGACAAATCATTTCACATCCGATCATGAATAGAAAACAAAATTAAGTCATCAGGAACCATACAAAATTTGAAATTCATGCATTTTATATTACATAACAAATGGGGCAGCTGCTCGTTTATGACGTCACAAATCCAAAACTTTGAACTCTAATAACTTTCTTACTCTTTAACAGATTTTCCTCAAACCTTCACCAATATTTTTTACTATTTTTTCTGCTATTTTTACAACAAAGTTTTTTTCAAGGTGAACTTCCCCTTTAACAATATTGAGTAGATGACACTGCTTGATGTATGGATAAAAACAATTATCAGGAGAATCCTTAAAGGAGTGAAACAGAACAAATCACTCACCCAAACATTCACTACAAAAACAGTGGTATGAAATATACACCAGTTTGTGTTCTGAGAGAACTACACCAATGATTTACACCAGTGTTGAATTCATGGCGTTAGTTCATGGCGTTAGTTCAACGCCCAATTAGAGTTAAAACTACCCCAGTCAGTGTTCTGAATGAACTAAACCAAAACCAGTGCTAAAGTAATGGTGCAAGTTTAACACACATTGGTGTTATTATAACACATTCTGTTTGTTATTTAGCACTATATGGTGTTACATTCAAATCCCATGGTGTATTTTAGCACCTGATGTTGTGATCCTCTCAGAAAACTGACTTTTTTTTTCTAATACCATATTCTTTTGGTGTGATAGCCCGAATACCATGGTTTAGATGTTCCTCTATTGATAAAAGGCATAAAAACTTGACAAATAAACATATACCAATAAATAAATGATAGATGTGAGCCTATATTCTGAACAAAAGCCCCATAAATTTATGCAAGGAATCAAATCCCCGATCAAACCATTTCCTGATGAACCAAGGGAACAGCACATGGCTACTTCCTTTACTGATCAAACGACTGGGGGCCTATAATTCACAAAGGATTTTTTTTTCTTCTGGAATTAGACCAAAGACGTGGCTGGCCAAGGGGGAACCATAATTTATTTTCCTTTTATGAAATCTGCCACTTTTTTTTTCTTCATTTACTTTTTGCCGTCACATCATTGATGCCAAATGATAGAAGCTAAAAAAAAATATATATACATAGAGATGGATCATTATCATATGAGATGTGTTTTTGTTTCACTATATTAGGAGAGTAAGAATTTTATTTACATTGAGAATACCGGGAAAAAAATTCTCAATGGCAATTTATCTGCATTTTATGATTTGCGTTGTTTTTTATGTTTACTGTAAATATGTATATTTATCTCTTGGAAAAGATGTTGACTGAATGGGAAATAAATTATTGAATATGTGATAATTTAACTTCTATTGTTTGCATAGTGATTTTATTTGAAAACTTGAGATGTGTGTATAAAAATGGGTAGAAGATCCTGCTAAAAATATAGAAAAACATTTTATAGGAATGAAAATATCATCCAACCACAACCACCATCACCACAATCACCCAAATCATCATCACCATCATTTTCATCATCATCATCATCATCATCATCATCATCATCATCATCACCATCATCATCATCATCATCATCATCACCATCATCATCATCATCACCATCATCATCATCACCATCACCATCATCATCATCATCATCACCATCATCATCATCATCATCATCATCACCATCATCATCATCACCATCATCATCATCACCATCATCATCATCATCACCATCACCATCATCATCATCATCATCACCATCATCATCATCATCATCATCATCACCATCATCATCATCATCATCACCATCATCACCATCATCACCATCATCATCACCATCATCACCATCATCATCATCATCATCACCATCATCATCATCATCATCACCATCATCACCATCATCACCATCATCATCATCATCATCATCACCATCATCATCACCATCATCACCATCACCATCATCATCATCACCATCATCATCACCATCATCATCATCATCATCACCATCATCATCACCATCATCACCATCATCATCATCACCATCATCACCATCATCATCACCATCATCACCATCATCATCTACATCATCACCATCATCATCATCATCACCATCACCATCATCATCATTCATCATCATCACCATCATTTTCATCATTTTTTTTCAGTTCAGTTCATATATTTTCCATTAAAAACTCAAAATATATACATACAAAATTCATAACTAAAAATCGGAAGGACCCCAAGAAAAGCATATCTTTTCATCACCATCATTTTCATTATCATCATCACCATCATTTTCATTATCATCATCACCATCAGCATCATCATCACCACCATCATCATCTTAATCATCATCAAAATGTAATTCCCAAAGAGTAAAGATTCATTTCAGGTTCGAAATTACAGTTGTTTCACTTGGTATTGATAACAAAATTAAGCAAAGATTTAGGTTATCAGGAATCAATTATTTTCTCAATTTTGTGATGAGAAATGCTCTAGATCTTCATTTCCTTGGAAGCATTTAACAAAGGAACAAACAACTTCAGTCCAGTCTTTCCACTCAACAAACAACAAAAAAGACACCCAAATAAACAAACATGATAAAAATGGCAATATTCACTATACTGAGAGCAGGGCCTTTTATTGAGACATGATATTCCACCTTTTCAACACTGGCAACTAAACATATAGAGTGAGAAAGAACAGTTATACTTCTGAAAGCAAACTAGATAGCATTACTAACAATGCATCCAATATGCACTTTGCATAATGTCGATCACTTGCAATTTATATCTTGTTGGTATTACAGCAATATCAATTTTGAAATAGCTTACATATTCAATTAGTGTGATACATGTTATTCACTGAATACCATTAAACAGCTGAAGATTATTCTTTAAGTAGATTCATCTATCTTTCTAAATAAGACATGAGCATTATGATTATTATGATTATTCTACAACAGTACCTACATGCCACTATGGAATACTTGAATACATCTATATATGAATATCAATGCTATTTGATATATTATATATATCATCAGTAATGAATACTATTGAGAATACAGGGGGCTCTAAATCAATGAATAAAGTAAAGAGGCAGTACTTTGAATACAATGAATAATTTAAAAGTTATCTGAAGTACGATTAGACCATTTCAAGGTTAATAAAACTTTGTGGAATTCCAATGAAAATTTACAATGAAGAATGTAACTTTTGTCCCAGTAACATAAGATAGTTTTTGTTTAAGAATTAATTTAATATGAATTAGATGACTGACAATGCACTATGTTTCTCTATGTCTGCTCCTGACACAATTCTAAATTCATTTACAATGAAATGCCAGGCAGTTTCAAGATCACACATTCTAGTCTAAACGCTAGGTTCAGAAACCACACTTTTTTTTTCAGTATTCCAGGCACGCTCAAGAGTCAACTATGCATGGCAAGTCAGATATCTAAGCAAAAAGACAATGAATATATATGATACAATGCACATATACACTTTACAATATTATAGCCATCTTCAGATAAGAATAGTAATTAAATGGATATAAATTATAAAGTACCGTTTGGAATTCATCTTTTTCAATTACCTGAAACTCTGTGAGGAATGAGATGGAAAATAAAAAGAATGAAGAATTTATCATTTTCACCATTAAATAGTGCACAAAGATAAAATAATTCCTTTCAGAGCAACATTGAAGCAATCAATGCAATATACAAGCAAGTAACATTGTATTTTGTATAGCAACTCAAGTTTCAACTGATGTTCTTTAAGTTTATGAAAATGGCATAAGCATTTCAAGATATTTGACAAAAAGTGAGAAGAAACCTCACAAAATTACAGTCTTACAATTCCATACTTGTAGAATTCCTTAATAATGATGTCAAAGTAGAACATGACACTCGAGACATAAAGTCTACTTAAAATGTATACTGTAACACCAGTGACCATAACCATGTTTACTAGAATAACATCAAGTATATCTAGAATTAATAGACTATACGGATTAAGTTTCATTAAATACAATCAACTCAACAATGAGTTCTGTTTAGCTTTCAAATAAGTTCCATTACATAATCTTACACCTGAAATACATATTGCATTTAAACGTATCAAACATGTTATTTCTTTTATAGCAATTCACCAACAAGCTTACGGTACATTCAATTGTCATTATAGTAATTCATTGATATGTATTTATTTTGAAGCAATTCACTGACAAACTACATACTTAGCTATAGTACACAGCATATCAAGAAAATCACAAGATCACATCATATTCTGAATAGTTGCATTAATGGTAGCTACCTAGTAACATGCCAGTGTTCTATGAAGAAAAGGTGGAATATCTATAAAACAAAAAGCTAATACACTCACTCACAATAACTAGTAAGTAGACGAAAATGATAGGAGTTTAGAAGCACTGCAAATCTTATGGTTACCACAGAAATGCATTACTGAAATATATCAACCAACTCTTTAAAGTTTGGAATTTATAAGTCTGCAATGGTATCAGTATTCATTCTGCTAAGTTTTGATGCTACACAGACTCATAGCGAATCAGTGAAGGGTTGACATTAACCCCCCTCTAATAATTGTCTCCTCAGATATCACCATATTGAAAAAGGAAACTTTTTTCAAAAGTATTCTATATTCAAAGCTACCATGGACATTGCCCTTCCAGAGAATTTGCCCCTGAATATTCCAAGATTGTTCACGAACAGAATGGTTAATTTTTAATCAGTAATACAGACTTCTACAACTCCTTTGATATTTTTTTCAGTTTGAGAGTTAAGGTTTTTTTTTATTTTCATGCTGAAGCTTATGTAGAGCTTTTTAAAACTTTTTCAAAGACTTAAAGAAGAAATTTAATTTCAATATCAGTTTTATTATCTCCTCGCAACAAGATCTTAGCCTTTTCTTCCATGAAGAATGAAGATGTCTAATTCTGGAACATGTTGTTGGTGAACTTGACGTAATCGAGGGCGCCAGGTACCTCCCGTCCCTTGGCATCGCGATACGGTTCCATTCGCAGGATACAGTACTCTGCCAAATCGGTTTGGAGGTTCTACAATGTGCAAAGGAACATATGAAATGATAGAAATCAGCAAAGTACTTCATCTGGATGAAGATTATTGTTCACAATGAAAATAAACACTGAAATTAGAGAGAAAATATTGCTATGTAACTAAATTGTAATTCTGTGTGCATGAAGTCACTGGAAAATTGCCTAGTTTGTAGATAAAGAATTTGCGATATATAACAATATACTTACTGGAATCAAAGCACACCTGATATTAAACATGTACACAAGAATGAATATGGCTGTGACACAATAATTATATTGAATAAATTCAGCACGAGGAAATATGGCTTTGGCATGGTGTATCGATTAACACAGTAGTTATATTGTATACATCCAGGACTCGGAAGTATGCAAATGGTTTCTGATGAATTTGTACATGGTGAAACCAATTCGAATCAGATATGCGAGTACTACATTTTAAAGCTCATTCTTCTGCTTGACGAAGGGGTGATGTACCAATAAGACTTTGCAATCAATCACACAATTGATAATAGATTAAAAATTATTTGCTATTGATAGTTCTATTCATACTATTTGTTTTAAGAAGCAGAAAGGCAATTAAATGCAAGACTTATGGGTGATTCTTTTAACTTGAAATCAACATGTAACTGAATGAAAAGTCCATCCAACTCTCTCTATTAAAATTGATTGGATTATCACCTTAAAAATAATTCTGTGATTCAACCCAAAAAGTAACAAATTCACAATGCTGAGAACAATTATGAAATTGTGGCTACTTACGGCATAGAGTTCCTGCTTGGTGACATAAGGTTTGCCCTCCGCACTGAGTGCACGGAAAGCGTTCTCAATCTCATCCTTTGATTGGACGTTCTCTGTTTCTCGACTTATCATGAAGGACATGTACTCCTGTAGACTTACATACCCATCACTGTAAAAGACAATGTAAACAAACAAATATTGGAACATTATGTTTGGTTCTGGCGAGCTTATGACAACTGAAAATATCCAATTACATTCTGTTTCTCGACTTGTATTCTAGGAAAATTAACATCACTATGGACAATGTAAACCAAATTATTTCTTTGTGAGTCACACACACCGCACACATGTATCTGAAAGACTGCACAGAGGTGGACCCAAACATTTCACCTTCCTTTTTTTGTCATGGTTTGAATTTGTAAACATCTGAAGAGCAAATCTTTGCAGGGGATGACTTTTTAACATAAAATTCTCCCTAAATAACATTTACAACAATTTGAAAGATTAGAAAATGCTTATTTTCACTATTCCCACAACTCAATCATCCCATTAAACAGCATCTATCTGCACTCACCGGTTAGGATCAACGATGTCCAATATAGATAGGAAGACGGGTTCTTCCTGACCTTCTTCAACCATTGGTAGATCATAACCAAGAGATCGCAGACAAGATTTGAACTCGGTATGGTCTAGCTTGCCAGACTTGTCCTTGTCGAAATGCCTATAAAGATACAACAAAGAAGATATGTTTGAGAACATTATGATTGGGAGAAACCACTTTAGGAAAGGTCTTTGAATCTGCAACAACATTTCCTTTCCTATGACTATGTTATTTAAATGAAATTGTTGAAATAAAAGATAATGTTAAGCAAATAAATTCTAATGAAAATATTTTTTCTTTTACTCCTACATACAGTGTAGCTACTTTTATATCTTACATTCATAACCAACGACCAAAAAAAAAAAAAAAAAACGGTGGAAATATATTTGACTTCAAACTTCTTGGATACAACTGAGGTAGGTAACTACATTCACTATTACAGGAAGTATATTTCAATAATTCAATAAAGAATATAATATGGGGGTATTATAATTGTGCTCACAGAGTGATTTTTAGATTTGTTATAGAGATTTGAAGCATTTTCGTAAAACTTAGAAAAAACACACACCCATATTTATATAGCACTTAATACATGTACATCTTAAAGGGGAAGTTCACCCTGACAAAAAGTTTATTGTAAAAATAGCAGAAAAAATAATAAAAAATATTGCCGAAGGTTTGAGAAAAATTCATCAAATAACTAAAAAGTTATTAGAATTTCAATTATTTGATTTGTGACGTCATATGCGAGCAGCATTCCTACATAGCGAATGGTAAAAAATCAATGAAATGTCATTTTCTCAGAAAATTGAAAATGGTTTTCACTGCAACTTTTGTATATCAATAGACAAATCATTTCACACCCGATCATGAAAAGAAAACAAAATTAAGTCATCAGGAACCATACAAAATTTAGAAATTCATAACATTATATTACATAACACATGGGGCAGCTGCTCGTTTATGACGTCACAAATCCAAAATTTCGAACTCTAATAACTTTCTTACTATTTAAAAGATTTTCCTCAAACCTTCACCAATATTTTTTACTATTTTTTCTGCTATTTTTACAACAAAGTTTTCTTCAGGGTGAACTTCCCCTTTAAAGTCTTTTCTAAATGTTGCTTACTGCATTCCCCTCCTTTAGTTTTTCTACACAAGCATTAAAGGAATTCCTTCCTACTGGGTACCTATTGACTAAACCTGGGTGGAGAGTGGCAATATTTTTACTTTAGTTGTCATCCAAGTCAATGAGTGTTTAGACTTACTTGAACATCATGCTGAATTCCTTGAGTGATTCTTCACTGACTCCTGTAGTGTTCCTAGCCTGGATCTGTTGTTCAAGGTTGTGTGTCATACGCATACCAAGCTGGTCTAACTGATCCCACTGCTGGGCTAGACCTACCGTTGAATGCTCCGTGTATCTATAAAGTGATGAAATAAAAGTGGAATTTGATTCATCAGCACTGAGCCTTGAACCTTCTTATTCTCTATGAGAATAAGGCCCCGTTTCATGAAAGTTATTATGGTAATTTTGACATCCAATGGTAACTTACACGGAATCCATGATTTTGATTGGCTCCTGAGCATTGCTGCCATGGTAGTTACCATTGGATGACATATTTACCGTAAAGGTAACTTTTATGCAATGAGATCCAGACCACAGACTGATGTATTCCCATGTTGTGGAGGCGTCCACATATAAAAAGTCTTGTAGAAGCACACGAGTCAAATCTCTGTGGAACACAGAAATCTGCTTGACTTTGGCAAAATTGTCACTACTGACACTTCTTTTGTAAGAGGGATATTAAAATTTTGTTCATACACATGTGTATGTGTGATGTATAGCTGATAAAGCATGTAATTATCACCTGTCTCATTTCTTTACTGATAAAAAAAACAAACATGTTTGATCTGTAATACATGGTCCTAAAATTGTATTTTACCGATTATCCAAGATAAGACGTTCCTCCATCTTGGCTCCAAGGTCTTCAATCTTCTTGAGGGTACTCTTCTGAGCACGGACTTCATTGATCTTAGCCTACAGAGGGAGACAGACAAATAGATGGATAGATTGAATCTAATGTCATAAATACCACAAATCTCCATCAAAAGTAAGAACTACATAATATAATATCAATCTAGAAATTAATGTCATTAAAAATTCCTTACTAATTCTGTTGATTCTTTGAATTGATCTTTAAGGTACATTTGAACACTGACATGAAAAATAAACCTTAGAAATATATTTGTCATTATTATTATTTATACATTTAATGATCAATTATCAGCAATTACCAATACAATTTCTGAGATTATATGTAAACACTCCCATCCCCCCATAAAAAAAATTTTCTTACGATACATAACAATCTCAAAGTTTAAATTTGTTTCAAAAACTCCTATTGATCTGCCAAATCTTTATTGAGAATATAAATTGCATATCTCCCCACATGAACCATCAAATTTCAAAACACACCATACCTTGAGGGATTCGAGCTGGGTCTCCAAGTTTCCAGATTCCTCCACCATAGCAGCTCTGTAAAACAAAGGATAAGAGAGTCATAAGATGGGTTCATCTACCAGTCTTTATTAGTAATGCATTCACATGCTGTGGAAGAACAGTGCATATTATCACATGCAGTTAAATTCATATGCTATCTGTATGCCTGGATATCAAAACAAATGGATTTAACTTAAACATTGGACAAAGTAATCAACAATTTTATATATCCGACTACCATTTATTCCTTTTTTTTATACTTCTCTGCATGAAATGATCAAGCCATTATAATTTAAGAGCGTTACAACTTTTAAATAAACTAAAATAATTAATCAGTTCAAAGAAGTCCCACTTATATCATCACCATTCATAAACATAATTGTTGAGAGGTATATGATATTTTTTTTAGGTCTCAAAAGTTATGTGAAATTATGAAAAATATCATTATTGAAGTATCTCTTTTTAAAATTATTCAGGGTGCACTTGTAGTTGCATACAGGCATACAGAAATACAACAACAAAATAAGAACACATGTTAGCAATCTAATGTTGTATCAATGTCTGGTTAAAGAAAACAAGGTAACAAAATCGATGCCAACACTGGAGATAAAAATATGATTATCAGTAAAAACATGAAAACAAATCTCATGTACATATGTGTTAGCTGGAGTCCTCTGCTACATCAACAGGTAAATAAAACATTGCATTCTCAGTCAATTACATTCAAGAGACAAAATTCGGGTTTTGAGTTCTTCCGGACTTTCCAAGATGAAATTAAAAGAGCCCTGTAACATGAAGCTTAGCAATTGATCATGGGGCACATTTCTACGATTGATTGCATTAAGTATTGTGTATTATCAATTGTATAAATTAGCCAAATGATTACTAACTAACCTTTGTGATACCAGGCCCAGTTCAACTTAGCCTCAACTGGTAAAACTGACCTACATATACTCAATCCCTTTCTCATGGATATGTCCTCATTAGTGTGTTAAAATAAAAAGAAATATTTCCATCCCGGAATAAGCGAATACGTAACTTTTATGATAAATATTTGCCTTGATTAATTTTGTGGTTTGGGTACAAAATAATCCCCCATCCATGTGTGACCAGACTACTTAAACATACCAGTCTATTCAATGTTAAGCTACATTGTTAATATACATCACACAGTTCAAATATGGAACTACATGTAGCTACAAAATATATTTAGTTTTGCTAAGATAAGCAATCCACATGACTAATCTGTTGCCATGTTGGTTTCAGCATCATTGATTATTCCTAATTCAGGTAAAAAAAAATCACAGTAAGTATTATGTTAATTGTGGTTATATTGTCAGGCATGGAGGCAGGCAGACAGGAGATAAGTCTCTGGGAGTAAGGTTCCTAGAATACTAGAGTTAGAATGAATGAAGATGAAGTTAGTATTATTTTTGTGAATATGAAAATGGTTTTATTCCCAGGGAATAACCTGCAAACATTCAGGTAGCAAAAAGAAAATATCTAGCAGCTGAATCCTAAGCAATGTAATCCAAGAAAAGGGAAAAAGGCAAAGCAAAGCAAGGAAAACAAACAAAAGCATAGAAAAGCAAAATAAAAGCAAGATAAGTAAATAAAAACAAAGCAAAGGCTGGGGAAGGCAATATCTATTCAACATTACTTGCACAATATGGATGGGAAACTACAGGGCACTTGGCACCTATGAAATTGTATAGTAGGATACTGAAGTAAAATTAAAAAAAAAACAATAATCTGAAAAATATATATTTTCAAAAGAGATTCACATCCTCAATGTTTAATTTCTTTTTTTTTATTTGAATGTTTTTTGGTCAAACTCAGGAAATCTTAAATTTGGACATTCAGTTAGCCTTCAGTCAGAAAAAAGTAATAAATGCAAAACCATGCATAAGCTTAGATCAAGCTATTCTCAAGTGCAGAAAATCAAATAAATAAATAAATTAAAAACTTTCAGGAAGAATGCATGCTTTGTTCACTATCAGGAAGAACCTGACTTTCAAGTATGATACAATGGTCTCTCACTTTACTCCAATGTTTATTTTGTCATGCAGAATCTTTTTCTACTACTATTGGTCAAAATAAATTTCAGCACTACTGTCAATATCTCCATTTTATGTAACAGTTTGTATGAGAGTGCTCTAGTTCCCAGAACAAGTATTAAGTGTTGGGTAAGCTACCAGAAACTACTTTGACAATATATTTAAATACAGGAGAAGGATTGGACTTTGGCGACAGGGTTAATTTGACGTTTGAATAATATCACAGAGCAGCTTATCAGACCTCAAACTAATAATCAAGCAATTAATGGTGCTCAACATCAATAAAGCTTGTTATGTAATCAATTGGTTCATCTACAAAAGATCAAAATAATTAAAAACTGTCATCTAAGACAAGACGGGTCAAAAGACATCGGGTATCTTGGGGGTCTTAACTACAAAACAAACGTAAGGCTTAGTGCACAGACAAGATGCAAGAACGGTGCAAAGAAGGTTTTGAGGGAGAGATATTAACCGCCCAAAGATGATTTCCTTGCTGTGGTTCATGTTTTAAGAGAATCCCAGAAGAGAGAGGAGAGATGATAAAGTATACCAACCACCACCATGAGATGAGAGAGAACAAAATGACATGTTATCATTGAAATAAAAACATGTAAGACATTGACTGGATGAATCCAAAATAGATTGCTCCAAAAAAAGACATTAATTGAACATTGAAACAGATGCTTTCAAACACATATAAACACCATAAGACCAGGGTATACTGTCTTACATAAGACCATAGTATTATGTCTAATATAGTATCAAAGTATTACGGTATGTCTAATATAATACCAAAGAAATGTTACCCGGGTATACGGTAGTGTCTTACAAAAGACCAAAGTATTCAATCTTGTATAATACTAAATAAATCCCTGTCATAAGTACGTCCTATCATTAATATATTTAGGCATATACATCATTACCCATAGAAAAACGGTATACTTACACACACTTCATTCTTTCATAAAAAAGAGAAAAATTAATGATGCATTACATTTACATTTGATTCATATCATACTCCTACTAACTAATTTCAAAAGTAAATTCCAAAACCTCAGCAGACCCCATGAAGCCGAAGTATTGTGTAATGATGTGATTGGCTATTAAAAAATTGATATTACAGACTACAATTAAACAGCTCTGCACTTTTTGAGGGTTAAAAATATATTGGGTGAGAAAAGAAAATTGAAACCTTTTTTTATAAGAAAGGTGAAAAGGTGCGGTAGAATTGTTTAGAGAAGATTACTTTTCATGAAAAACTTGCATTATTTCAACAAAGAACCCTGCAAAAAGGAAGAGTTGGCATCAATAACGATGAGATTAAACGATTATGCAACATTTCACCAAGCATGTCAGCAATAAGATTTCATCCTCTGACAACTGAAAAAGTCAGAGGATACATTCAGTGCTGAAAACTGTCATGAAACACTGCCCCGATGCCAATGTGTTTAATGCAAATAATATCAATAATATTCCACTTTACGCTTTTAAGATATGTTCACACAGATAGAGCCTCGATCTATACCTCGCTGGCTAAATTGCTCTAGTTCTGATAATTCTGGAATTTTATTTTGAACATACCTTGTCTCTGTGATCCATTGATGGAAGGAGTTAGCCTGTTGAGCGAATCGTTTCCTAAGCTTATCATTCTCCTCTTGTCTCTCCATCTCACGATTGAGCTCAACCTCACGTTCCTTGATGATCTTCTGAAGATTCCTCCATGTCTCCTCAAGAGCTTCCATCGTGAACCAGGTGTAACTAGGATAAACAAAGTCGGTAGAAATTTGAAATAAATGGCCTGCACATAGAGCGCATTTCCATTAATCGATCATATTTTTTGTAGGTCCGGCTTTAGATGTACGTATCGTATTGCATCACCCAGAAAATCTTTGCTAAAAACTTTATCACATCTCTCATTAAAAAAAATCGCATGAATATGGGGCATGGCGAGAACCTGAGGATTTCAATAAAAAAGATAGAGATAATATATTTATGAATACATACATACACGTTTATCATATTTCGACTTTATCATCATGTCAGAATGATATCAGACTTCACTTGACGATCAATCGTCATGCAGTTTTCCAATGATATCATGAAATATTCATTGAATTTGTTTATTTAACTTTGATATTCAGATACATCATCTGCTCAGAGCATTACTTACGGGTTGGAGGTGACATTGTAGCTCTTGATCTGTTTGTCCAGAGCAGCGAGTTGTTTCAGGTCATTCTGTGCACTGCTCAGGGATGCTGTGAAGGCATCGTGGGCCTCCTTCAAAGCCTGGATCTCCTCAACAGAGTTACATCGTACTGGATCAGTCAGGTCCTCCTCGGCATTTTCAAACCAGGAGTTGAAAGCAGATGCCTTCTTAGCGAAGAGCAAGAAGAGATCCTCTACTTCACGGTACTGCTCCTGAGCACGCAGGAGACGTTGACGTCGGTTGTTGGAGTCTGAGAGAAGCTTCTCCCAGCGGGCGATCAGATTGGCATGACGTTGTTGGATGGCGGGTGTCTGGGCATGGTTGGCAGCAACCAATTTGTCCTTGAGAGTTGTGATTGCATGGATACCTTCCTTCTCAAAGGCTTGGAGACCAGCATCAAAGGTCTCCTGTTTGGTTAGAAGGGTCTGAACAGATGAAAGGTCACGACCGTAATCATCAGAACGAGCGAAGCTCTCCTTCTCGCCAATCCAAGACTCGACAACATCGGCCTTCCAGATGAACTGCAGGAAAGCAGAGTTGTCATCAAGATTGGCCTTGCGGCGAGCAGCAGCCTCTTCTAGTTCCTGGAGCTTGCGTTGAAGTGACTCATTACGTTGGGAGATGGCCTCAGAGTTATGGTTGCCATCTTCGATGAGCTTCTCTCCTTGGGCCTTGATGTCACTGACTCGATCACGATGGACAGTGAAGTCGGTCTCAAAGGCCTTGTGCTTCTTGAGAAGACCTTGTACAGCAGCAAGGGTGTCACCGTAGTCCTCACTGCACAGGAGATTCATCCTCTCATTGAACCAGGCTTCTTCCTCTTCAATACCAGCAAGGAACTCTTGGTATGCCAAGGATTCATCAAGCTTGCCACCACGGGTGTCAGCCAACTGCTTCAGCTCTTCCCAGTTGCTGGCAAGTTGATCCAGACGTTGCTGGACTCCTTCCTGGTTAAGGGCTACATCCTGCATCAAAGACTGACCTGCATCCTGGACAGCCTGGATGGCGGGCTCATGGCTGACGATCTCCGTCTCCAATCGCTTGTGCTTCTTGCGTAGATTCTGCACGCCTGTCAGTTCACGGCCGTAGTCATCGGAGCTAGTCAGAAGCTTCTTCTCCTTGATCCACGACTCTTCGTCATCAATATCACGGAAGAACTGATAGACGCGGTGAGACTCGTTCAGCTTTCCGCGACGATCGACAGCAAGGTCCTTGATGCGCTCGTACCTCTGATTGATATCCTCCTTGGTCTTGCGCATGGCTTCAGGATCAAAATGACCAGCCTCGATGAAGGAATCCGCCTGGTTGTTCAGGACCTGGATCCTGTCCTCGTGAGCAGCGATATCATCCTCCAGAAGCTGGTGCTTCTTAATCAGGTTGGTGACCGAGGCCAAGTCACGTCCGACATCCTCAGAGGCCAAGGCATTCTCCATCTCACCGAGCCAGAAGTTGATGTCTTTGATACTGATGTGGAAGGTCTGTTGCTTGTTGGCTTCCTTCAGTTTCAGAGATTTCTCGGCTGATCGTTGGACGAGGTACTCCCACTGATCACCGATGCCTACAATGCGAGCCTGAACTGCTTCCTCTGTTCCTCCACACTGGTTTGCATCAATCAATCCTGAAAGAAGGGGGAAAAAATAAAGATATTTATAATTCACCACAATGCACTGCTTATTCAATGATGATGTTGTTGACGTATGACACATTGCTATGCAAATTCAAGAAGATTATTTTGAAAATTAGAGAAAGCTACAGTTCAATCACCACTCAATGATCTCCTTTACTTATTAACTGCTACTCATTCCTTTAGACCCTAAAAATCTTAAACAAGACACTGAAGTGACTGAAACTTACTGAAAACAATGGTGAATCATGTGGCACAGTGTCAACAGCATGAATTTACAACAAGAAAGTACAGAATAACATGGCATTATATTCTATAACAAATATACATGTGACCACACCATGGAGGTAAATACTGAAATAAATGTTGATATATCAGACTTACAGGTATACAAACTCTCCAAGGATCCATTAAATATTTAAGAATCACACAGAATTCCTGTAACACACTATACACAAGGATAGTCCCACGGGGGAGCTTTTACCTGTCTATTTGCCAGTGTAGTAGGGCGTTGGCAAGGGTAGTCAGACCAGGGCCCGGTTACACAAAGCTTAGTAATAATCATTGAACAAATTTTTACAACTGATTGCATTGACCGCAATGTACAATCAATCATGACAATCAAGTATTTTATCGATTGCTAAGCTTTTTGCGACAAGACCCAGGATATGACCGATTACAGTGCTAGAAGCCAGTAGTTGAACACTTCCTTGTGACTCAATCAATGATTCATACTCAAGAAAACTTTCTTTTGCATTTTCATCAAAAGTCAAGACCAATTTTTTTTTTCATGTTTGTCAAAGTTATTACCCCAACCCCCCAACAAAAAAAAAAGAAAAAAAAAATGACAGGTGAGTGATTTAATAATCATAATTTATGCATTACATCATAAATCTGCTCAAACCTACTGGATGAAGCCCCCAAACTGCTCAATTTTTAGTTTAGAGTTTATTATCTGTGATTTTGATCAAAAGTACTTTGAACGATTTTGGTAGGGGTGAACAATTTTAAGTATACTATTGTTTTTAACATTTCTTCTGTATTTCTTTGCTTTTTCAGCTATTTATTAAAAAGTTAAAATGAAGAAATAATGCATGTGCAGACTGATTAGACACCCCCCCCCCCTCCATAGGATGAGGCCATTGGGATTTCCAGAATTCAACAGGTTTACAAGGTGAGAGGGGACTTACTCTGCCCTACTGCCATGATGGCTTGGATTCTCTCAGCGTTAGCAGCGACCTCAGCCTCAAAGGCTTGGTGCTTCTGATGTTTGCTCTGGATGTTGCTTGGATCAAGGTAAGATTCATCGGTAGCTACCTGGATCTTCTCTGAGATCCAAGCCTCGACTTCATCAGCATCACGGCTGAACTGTTGAAGGGTGTGAGATTCACCAAGCTTAGAACGCTTCTCAATCAATGCAGCCTTCAGGGAATGCCAACTGTAGAGGGCCATAGAGGAATCAAGTAAAATCAAATGCCACAAGATTAACATATACATCATACATCTCGTATATTTTGGGAACTCGACAATTCCATGGAATAATCAACCCTTGCAACATCCGACCTCCATTTTCTACATTTTTTATTCATTTCATGAATTGCTAGAGCCTTGTTAATTTGAGAGCATTATAACCTTCTATATGGACTAGAATACAGAGGAAAACATTTCATGAATATCCCACATATGTGTATAAGAGGTGAGATGCACATATTCATACAATTGCCCACTTCTTAACTTAATTGGATTTACATAATGGCATTTATGTCTGAATTTTAAATCTAAGACCTGGAAAGCATTGACTGAAACATTTACAAGTCTAATTTCTTGGAAATCTTTCTGGAAAAGAGGTCTAATTGGATGGTTGAGAACTTTGAATTCAGTAAAATTTTGAGAAATTGGATGTCAGAATATTTGTAGACTATAAGAAACAAAAAAATAAAAAAATCTTTGGTCTAAGTTGGACATACCGTTCCAGAACCTGGTCCCTCTTGGTTCCAATAGCAGGTCCATCGTAGTGGTCATTGTTGATAAGCTGTTGAGCAAAGGACTCAATGGCATTGATCTTCTGTTCCTGGAGAGACAGAGCCTTGTCAAAGTCTTCATGTTTCTTGATGAGTGACTCCACACTGTCCAATGAATCAGTCAATCCTTCACTGGCTAGGAATGCTTCCCTTGCACCCATCCAGGCTTCGGCTTGCTCACAATCACGAAGGAACAACTGAAGATTCATAAAACAATTCAAAAAGAAATAGAGCATATTTTTTCATTTATATTTTCATTTATTCCCCTACTTTTTCTTATCATATTGATATTTTCATGGGACTCTCACTGCTTATTCTTTGGAGCCTTCAACCAACAAGCTCTGATTTTACTTTTGGCTCCCTCACATCCACATCTCTCATTTTCTTTATTTGTCATTATTTTAGAACCAATTACAAGAATACATTCTAGAACTTTTTGCTATCGTTATAATATGTATACATTTCATATTTTACGACATTTATTTATGCTTATCTATGAAAATTTGTATTGTATAATATTATTGTTTGAAGTGATTTTGAAAATGTGGAATGTTGATATGAATAAACCTTGAACCTTCAAGAAGCTTGAGTTATGGTAAACTAATGTACGAAATACGAATATTGCTTTAGATTACTGTCATAAAATCTGCATTAGAGAATCTGTAATCAAAATGTGTTTGTTGGAGCTTAAAGATAAATTCCAGTATTGGTAACGATCTCAAAATGACTTTTTACAGAATCTAATATAATGACCACCCAAGTGTCTGGTTGTATGAATAAAAAATATGTGCCAAAGGATTCTGGAAGAAATTGTGTAATTGCTGAGAAATAAGCAAAATAAGCGCAGATTCGGTCTCTTCCGTCGGGTCTTTATTCCAACAATAATAATACACCGTCCCACGTGTTCGTATCTGTGTTGGTGATCTTCAGTGTGAACATTTTTCAGCGTAGATTTCAAGATTTCACAAAGTTCAGATTATGTAACTGTACCAGATCTAGATCCTCGATGATATACTGACAATTAAGCCTGGTTTTACAGACTTTCTCATGAAATCAGTGTTTACTGCAACTACTGGCATTTCTCTTTAATTGCATAGCATTTCAGGAAAAATTCTGTTTGAACTGGTAATCACTGCAGAAGTAAATGCTGTTCAATTAAAACAAATATAACATTAATCACGAGTGTATCATCTAAAAGTATTCAATTCAGCAATGTAAATATTTTAGATTAGACTGTTTCATATTTTTAGTTTCTAAAGGGAACAAGAGCACTTACCTGGAGTTCCAAGCATTGGTCCAACTTGTGTCTGCGATCATTCCATGATCTAGGGAATATAAAAGGGAAAAATATATTCATAATATATGCAAAAATGAATACATGTGAGGATTACAAAAGACCAATATTTATTGAAATTGTACTTGACTAAAGGAAGGTTATCTCATTGGTCATCTCATCAATAGTCTGTCAAGGATGGGCTAACATTAAAATAATTGTTTTAATATAATAATAATATAGGGTATTTATATTGCGCACATATCAACCTTCTTAGGTGCTCAAGGCGCTCCTATATTACCCAGCTAAGCTAGGCGTTAATAGCGCACACAGCTTTTTTTAAAGGAATTATTTCCTACCGGTACCCATTTACCTCACCTGGAATGAGTGCAGCACATTGTGGATCAGTTTCTTGCTGAAGGAAATTACGCCATGGCTGGGATTCGAACCCACGACCCTGTTTCAAAGTCCAAAGACTAATCCACTGGGCCACAACGCTCCACATAAATCTGCTCATTTATTCAAGTGGTTTTCATCTGTCTGTGGAACACTCCTAATTTTACATGAATAGGCTTGAATGGGAAAACCAACATGAAATAGATACAGTGATAATTAGCCTTAAAAATATATTGGTGGGGGAGCCTGAATCAGTTTTTCAGAATCATTCCTTCTAGGCATCAAAATAGCCATGGCTAAAGTAGTACTTCTATAGTAAACACCTAAAAGTGATTATTCAAGGTATATAATGATAGAAATCTTCTATTTTTAGTGTTTTTGTTTCTTTAATAGAACATTCATTGGACTTACACTTCCAGGTCTTCTCTCTCCTTTGCTAGGATGTCCAGTTTCTCTTGAACCTCAGGGGCAGCATAGTGGTCATTCTTGATCAACTCTTGACCAAAGGCTTCAAAGGCTTGGAAGGTTCCTGCCTTGGCTTCCATCTCAGTGTGTAGTTCCTATCAAAATAAATCAAATAATTTTTAGAATCAAGAGTACTAAGAATAAGACAGTGTGATAAAAGATTTATTAGATATTGTGAAAATGCAATACATCCATTCAAATTGCATTCAAAATGATATCAGCTCATAATTATATATATTTAAAAAAAATATTGAGCATGAAGTGTGATAAAATTGTCATCTAAAATGGAGAATAAACCATCAAGACATTTTCATAGCCTTGGTCTGATGAGCATTCATCTCCAAATCTTCCTCTTCATTCATCTAGTAAATCTTAATCTTGTTTTCTCACATATTGTCAACATCATCATCAATTTTTTAACATCATAAACTCCTTATAAACCTTCACATTGTAGATTAAATACTGACATATGCCTTTTCTTCAGTCTCTTGCTAGCAAAGATAGATTGTTTTTGTTTGCTCACCTGATGGCGCTCTAACAATGCTTCGGCTCCAGTCACATCCTTAGCGAGCTCATCACTGGCAACCAAGGTTTTCATACCGTTGGTCCATGACATGAGATCACGGAAGTCACTCAGGAAACGTTGCAGGTCATATGAATCCATCAGTTTGTCCTTGCGAGCATTGGCCTATGTGATTAAAAAAAAATCAGTACAGAGTCATTTTTCTTACTGTGATTGATAATTGTGACTTTGATACACTGTACAATTTACCTATATATAGTTATGATATATCATCTAACCTACTCTTCACAACCAAGACTTCTTACCTCATCAACTCACTGCACTTAAGTCTCTTCAACTCATCTCCTCCTGCTCAAAGTCATCACATCTCATCTGGTTCAAAGTCTTTTTTTTTTGTTAATTTTGTTAAAGATTCCACTTATCTCATGTAAGATTACTCTTCTTGCTCATCTGAAAATTCCTAACCTTTCAATTCCCACTCAATCTCTTTACTTTTAATTTCTAATCATTTTCTCTTCATTCCAACACCCATATATTCATTTTCATGACTAACCACATAAAAGCCTCTATAACAATGCAATTACATCTTCTACCATTAATTGGAAATCAAATTAGAATCTTAGATGTTTCACTACCAAATAAAGGGTATATTCCTTCATAGAACAGGATATAACCCTCGTGCATTTTGCAACCATGAATATCTCTTACAAGGTCTTTGATTAGCATGGATCATTCAATTTATATCAGGGGGTGTTTATCTTACCCTATCTTGGAGGGTATGCCATGCTTCATCAATCTCTGCTCTCTTAGCAACGATTGGTTCCTCTTGATCAGGATGGGTCTGTACCAGTCGGTCAGCGGTCTCATCCAGAGTTTGAACCTACAGGATTACATATAAAAAAGAGACATATATTCAGTGTTGTAGTAGTCAATATCATATTTCAAAGATAAATATGATTGCGAATTTGAAATATGGAAGAAACTCTCTCAAAATCATTGTGAATGTTTATAATGTACCAAAGAACTGGTGTTTGCTGTGAAGCATCAGGAATCACAAAAATGATAACAAATTTACTTATTTCTTCCAAAGGTCACATGCCATTCACACACATATACAAATAGGGGACTACACCCAAATAGGCTACAAAGTATTCTCCAATTTCTAATGAAAATAATTGCTATATTGCTTGAAATTATTATATGGAGTGAGAGCCCCATCTCACTAAGAGTTGTAATAGATTCAAATCAATTCTAATAGTGATATATCTAAAATTATCATCTACATAAATTTAGATCATTTGCAATTTAAGTTTGATTTGAATCAATCACAACTTTATGAAAGGGGGAGGCCATGTCCTAAACGCAAACCAAATCATGGTATTGTTAAAAATATCTCCTACCTGTTTGCCGAGGGCATTGAGATCTCTCTCCAGACCTTGATGTTTACGTTGAAGAGCTTGAACGCTGTGCAGGTCATGACCAAAGTTTTCTGTGTTCAGGGCTTTGTTCTTATCATCAATCCAATCCTTAGTCTCATCAGCATCCCTAGAAAATGAAATGATCAAGAAAACTTGTAATAATACATGTGCATACTGACACCAACATATTGACCAATTCATTAAATCATGGGTTAGTTGAAAATATCTCATGCTGTGTTAGGAGGAGATTTGTTCTTATCATATATCAAATCTTTGGTCTCAGAATCCCTTGGAAAGTACAAACATCAAAGTGGAAGAAAATAGTCTAAATATCATATGAACTATGAACAAAACCATGAATTAGTTATACTGTGTTGTGTTCTTTGATTGTATTGTCTCTGTCCTAGCCAGTGTCACTAGATAGCGCTATGCTTACCTGAAGAACCTTTGTACTTCATGGGCAGTGCCAAGACTTGCACTACGATCGTCAGTCAACTTCTGGAGTCCTTGCCATTCTGTATTCAAATCCTGCAGAATAAAAAGTCAATTGAATTGATTAGATGGTAGAGAAAGTAATTGTGTTTGCAGTCATAAAAAATGTTAAAGTTTGCAAGAAGTAAAAATCAGGTTCTTGTCTACAAATTGAATAATAATGTGAAGACGGGTAAAACTACCATACATTTCTATATATTCAAGCATATCAACAAATTGCTCCTGCTCAATCTGATACAAACTTATCACTTTCAACTGATTAGAATTCATTAAATAAAGTTAACATCATTTATAACCTAAATTGAATTATCATCTTCATGAGATTTCTGTGTGGATATGGTGAAGTACTAATATTCTTTTAATGAAAAAGAACATTTTTAATAAAATATAATTCTTTTAGAAAAGCAATTCTGAAAATCAATATAACTTGAAAAATAATGTTTCCCAATATTATGAATTGAAGTGTTTTAATTTGTCTCTCATTTTCTGGGTTTTCTACTCCAGAGGGAAAAACAACCAGTTGAATGAAATTTTTTTTAAATTTGTCTCTCATTTTCTGGGTTTCTACTTCACTTCACTAACTGTTAAAGCCATGATAATTTGGGGGCATTTTAACTATTTATAAAGAATGAGAAGAAGGATGATGATCACTTACGTTGACTTTCTGGACAACGATGTCAGCCTCCGGTACCTTCTCAAGGTCCAAGGTTTCAAGGATGGTGTTGATCTCAAGGAGACGAGATTCATTGGCTTTTAGATCCTGAGAAGAAGAATAAGATGAGGTGAAAAAATTAAGAAATATAATAGTAATGATAGAGAGAAGGGAGGAAGGATAGACAGACAGACAAGGAACAAAGAGATTCAAGAAATTGAAGGGGGTTGAGAAGGGTTGAGCACTGATAAGTTAGTAGGGTAATCACAACATATTACATTCCATCAAATTAAATTCTCATCAACTCACATTATTTAATCATTCATCGTAATCACCCTGCATGCTAATGATTTTGTAATATATAGTTATGATATCGTATTGGTTGAAATAATGTCCATTACAAATGTGCAGTCATATGAATGTTTATTCAATATTAAGTAAATAGGTGAGAAGCTATGAATTTCCACTGTTTTTCCTGCAGGACCTCCGAACTATGTTCACGTTACCCTTCTCCAGAGCTGCCAACCTCTGTTGACCAAACAACATACTGATCCATAATTAAAATCATATTTTGAAGGAAAAAAAATATTTTGGTACAAAAATTGATAAATTACACAAATAAAGCATGCCCATTAAGTTTAACAAAAAAACACATTTTGCAACAAAAATCATATTTTGTCACTTTTAATTATGAAAACAAAAAATATTGTTGAAACATATTATTTGGCAGCTTTGCTATTCCATTCTTTTATGTCAAGAACTTAGATAGTAGACAGAAACTCTGAAGAGGATAGAACCCATGACCTCATGTTCAAGAATCAACTATTCTTCAACAGATTCAACATCTTATGAACTGCTTATTCAGTGATGGAGGCAAAGACAAAACAGAAACACTATATATCATCCCCTTAACTCATCAAAAATTCATTAAATGCAATAATAATGTTTAATACATGTACTTTAAGGGTAACATGACAACTTGGATTAATTACATTTTATCTACTTCATGAGTTACATAAATTACATATTTGTTGAAACATCAATGATTCTGTACACTCACTATGGATTAGTGGGCACGTTTCTCACTAAATTAAGCTGATTTTACACTTCACTGATCTAAATGTATTAAATATACTTTATTATGGTTCTTGATATTGTGGATAAATTCCATGGATGAATGGTTTTCTACAAGTGCGGATTCATGAATACAGTAAATCTAAGATCGACTACATGTATTCGTGCTGTACATGTACTTCATACAATATGCATGTATACAAATATCACTTGCAATATTGCAAATAATTTGAAGTACAAATAACAGGTATTATTTCTTATTGGAACTAATCTATTCTATTGATCTAAACTGCTACAAACATATGAATGCTCATTGTCATTTTAGAATGATCCAAACATCTTCTTTTTCAAACTAACATATGTACATGTAACTGTTAATCTTAGAGTTATCTACATGTACACATATATTGCTTTACCATCTTGATGACTTTGATCATAAACTACACAGAAATCTATGTGTGGGGCTACATGATAGATTTCAATATTAATGACGTACCTGTATAAACTTATTATGCTTGGAAGTCAAGATCTGAAACTATATATGCACATAGTGCAGCAGAATATCATTTTAATATGCACTTCTGTCAATATCAATGATCACTTAATAACTGGATAAAGATTTTCTTTCTAGCTTCGCAAGCATACTAAAAAATGATAGAATTACAAACCAGGCAACTACAAGCTTGTTACATTCAACATTAAGTAAGTTTAGATATATTATCTACATTTATAACTGATGACAATATTACATTTGACTGATAAAGTGAGTTTCTTTGAAATTAACCAATCTTTGTATTAGTTTCAGTATATATTCTCACGAACATTACAGAGAATACATATAAAACAGAAATGTCTCTAGGATCATCAAGTTGTTGATAATATCACCGTAAAGTCTTGTAAAGTATTACATTCCATTCAAATCAATCTCAACTTTTACAAAAAATCAGCAAATCAAATAAATAGCTCATTTCTACAATTTTAATGGCCTTGGTGATATTTTGTAGTAATTCCAGGTAAGTTGATTTTTTTCTTACCTTCTGGAAGTCATCAAACTTCTTCTGGAGGACTTCGACCTGTTCCAAGTCATCACCAACCTCAGCACTCTCAACAACAGCAGCCTGAAAGTCAAGATAATATTCATTTAAGAATTGAAGAAAATACAACCAAGCTTTTAATATCTATTACATTGTTGGACTGATAAGAATTTTAGTAATGCAAACATAAACTGGATAGAGAACATTACAATTAACCAATCTAATGGAAATATCATTAAATGGTATCATTTTTTTCCAGCAACAATTGATGCCATGAAAAGTCTGGACATAAGGGCCAGATTTAAAATTGAATCCCAAAAGGTTACAACTACTCTCATTCATATCTTCCCATTATTCTGATTCCAAAATATCATCACAATCACAACGCTTACTTCATGTCTTCACACAGAGGAAAGAAAACAAATCATCTTAGGAGTAAATATCAGCATGTAAGACTAATGTAAGTAGATGATTTTACCTTATCATTGACCCATTGGATGAGATCATTGGCTTCACGGACCAAAGAATGACGCTTCACAGACTCCTCCAAGGCTTCCTTGCGAACACCAGCTTTATCAAGAAGAGCTTGGTATCTAAAATAAAGACAATAGATGCGTTTAAGACTTCTTCAAATATTCACATCTTCCAAACATCTCTCATCACAGATGAGGGAATAACTTAAGTATTTTATATCCCTAGTAAGCAATAAATAGATACATGTAAATATGGTTTATTTCTTAACTGTAAGTGAATCACAGTTAAGAAACTTCCCAATGTTAATAAATCATACAATAAAACTCATCCAAGAATATATTTCTAACTTCAAACCAATATTCCAATGCAAAATTTCTTATAGATTGGTAATTGATTAAAACCAAATTTGAACTGATATTGATTTTAAATAATTCTTTATAATACAATTGAGATCAACTTCACATAAAAAATGCTTTCTAATCAACCACAATGCTTAAAACAAGGTGCAGTATTTCAAAAATAAGATTGCAGCATGATGACAAAGCTAATCTATGCTAGGGTAAATTCTTAACAGTATAAAAAGATGATATTTCTTGACTTACTCTTGTTCAATATTTTCTTGTCTTCTCATGATGTTAGCATCTTCAACAAGATTGGCTTGAGATGCAGACTGGGCGGCGTCCATCTTCTTGACGTAAGCAGCTGGGACGAATCCTTGACGATCGTTGACTTCTACCTTCCACCAATCCTATACAACAAACACACACAGGGTCATTTCAAGTGTAGGTTAGTGTTGGTTAATACAATGATTTTATCATTATTAAAGAATATCTTCAACATTTAAAATCAAAGTGTTCTGATCACCATCAGGAGATCATTATTCAAGAAATGTTTGCATAACAATCATAGAAAGGATTTCTTCATGGAGACCTCCAACAGCAAAAATAACTGAATTATTACAACAAGCTTTTTGGGTAGCTAAAATTCTGAAGAATCACAATTACATAACATATCTGCCTTTGAAAAAAAAAAGTAAAAAAGTACATTTCGAAATTAAGATTGGCAATCTAAATCATAATTGAATTAATAATCTATACTTGAATGCTGATAATGCAAAATGTTTCAACTACCTTTTAAATATGGAAAAAATAAACTATGGTTCTAGCCCAAAGACTACCTCTTCTGATCTTAGATCTAAAAATTAGACACAAAGAAGACGAATAAGGAAGAGGAGTAGAAAGTGAAGGGGAAGAAAACAAGAAAAAGAAAAAAAGAAGCTGAAGCTTTTATGTATAGCACCATGTATCTTGAAATAATCTCTTCCATTTCTAAACCACTTACCTTGTTCGAGCTGTTGAGGAGAACCAAAACATCACCCTTCTTCATCGACACCTCACGAGGGCTCTTCTCCATGTAATCGTACAGCGCTACAACGTATTCCTTGCCAACGTCCTCGGAAATAGGAATATCTTGTTGCTATGGGAGTTGGAAAAGGAGAATTGAAAGGAGTTAACATCCAAAAATGAATATACATAATCCATATTCAAAAGTAAGAGGCAGAAAAATGTAACAATAATATGATTCATGATAATACAATGAAGGGAATTGTTAATCAAAAAAAAAAAAACTAAATGTTGAATTCTATTTTAAAGGATGAGTATCATGTGATAGCTATACTTTCTTTTATTAAAGGTATGAAAGAGGGGTATTTCCTTTCACTATACAATTAGTGGCATTCAGTTCATCATGAACAAGATAACCAAAACCTTCCAATCTTTAATTCAGAATACACAACTTCCAAGCACAGAAATATCTCTATGATAATAATTGATAGGTATCAATAGCATCTAGATAATCCGAGGAAACATTGTAAAATTACAAAAATATACCGTTTGCAATACCAATGTGTTATGCAAAATGATGCTATATTCCCAGCTATTTGATTATGTGCTGGCAGTTATTATGCACACATATAAATTGTAGTTTTGGGGCATGAAATGGATAACTTAAACTAGCCTAGTGCAGTCTAGTAATCTGAAAGGGCATTGTTGTAGTAAACACTATAAACATTGCATGCACGTTAAGGGGACCAACAACTTTCCAGCAAAATACTGTTTCTCATTTGAATTCATAACCCCTATTAGCAACTGGATAAACTGATTGCACGTTCACTTTTATTTTGAATCAATAAACATCGAGGAAGGGACATGTTGCAATATGGAATTTTGAAAAAAATATCTTCATTTTGCTTTCAAAAATTGGAATCTTCCCAAACTTAGATCAGACTTATTTTCTTAATTCAAACTCACTGAATAATAAATACCTTAATCTTAAAATGTTTTTAATAACATTTTCATTCTTTTACAAGACTGTTGGTCCCCTTGAAAATAGTTCTTGTTGGATACCATATATTTGTTCTGCATGCAGTTAGATTCATTTTTATATAAAAGAAAATATAAATGCAAATAAATACCATCAAGTATATCTCATAACTGACTTCAGTTATTACATTTTACAGCAAAATATATTAGTCCAAACTCATATCTTTAAATACAAAACTGTTACAGAAATCTTCATAACTCCAATGTCTCAATTTAAATTGTTCCATTATTGATTCTTATCTTGTGGCAACGCTTCCAATTCTAGACAAATGAATGAAATGTTATCCACCTTCTTACCAAGATTTAAGATGGTGAAACTGGGATACTAAATGATTTGGGAATCATCTACGTGTGCAAGAGGGTGATACTCTCTATGAATGTAATTCTACAAAGATTAGGCTTCAAAAAATTAAGGGGAACTGCTTGAAAATGTCCCTATGCTATGTGTCCCGTAATTAAAAATCACTTTTCATTAAATGAAATCTTGGTGAGTTAGTGGCTTTGGCCCATCCAATGAAGGAGAATTAGACAGGAGAATGACAGAGAGAGATGAATCATGAGAGAAAAAGAGGCAAAGAGAGAACAGCATAGAGAGAGAAAGAGGCAAAGAGATGGAGAAAGAGGAAGAGATAAAGAAGGAGGACAGACAAATAGAGAGATAGAGAGAAAAGAGACACTTTAAAACACCTATGCATGTTTCTGAATTAACTTGAAGAGATACCCCTTAGAAACGTATGACATATATAAAATCTGATAGAAACATTTTTAATGCAAAACCTCTCAATGACTATTTACAAAACACCTTCTTTTAATGACAATTAATGAAAATATTATCAATCATCAACAGAGGTGAATTCATTTGTGAGGATGTAAAAGGACTTTCTTCCCAGCAAAGGCAAATGGCATAACATAATTGTTATCTTAGTAATGGTTTGGGACTTTTGTTATCTGGGATATAATTAAATGCCCTGTGTTAACAAGCTACATATAAAAACTCTACAAGAGGGATAAAAACTTTCTTAGCCTCCAGAATATCCACAATATTCCCCCATGAGTTGTGAAATAGTCCCTGTAAAATACCACTCAATTGAACACAAAAGGTAATTTAGAATGGCCAGAAGCTGGATTACATACTGATACTTTTTTTCTTTCTAGGAGCATGATCCATAAAATTGTAGTAGAATTAAAAAAAATCCATAAACCAATACTGGAAAACGAGTTAAATATCCCTGAATTCGTATTGAGCTTTGTCAAAGATAGTTTTGATTACTTGCATTAGGCCTGTACCTGCATTCTTGTTAGTAGCAAAAGGTGTGTAATAAAATCACTATTCATTCCAGTGTAAGATACTGCATTTCAACTAGGACTCTTGTCCTGAATTATACAACAGTCAACTCACTCCCAACATGAACCATGAACTTTCCAAAGGGGATTAGAAGTCAAGCAATCAATGTCTTTCAGAGATATACTGTGAATGGCCAAGCATATTCTCTTCACACAATTCTCAAAATCAAATGTAAAAAATTCACTTAAACATCTAAATCATTTGCACAAAAAAATAGTAGTCAGCCCTGTGAATCAGCATTGTTTATATAAAATATGTTAGTCTTTTGCGCTTCAGTTTTGAGGTATACATGTATGTCTATATCAATGCTAGCCTGCACAGTTGGATTGCAGGTTACATATTACAACACACTAATCTCTATTGAAAGATGATACTAGTGTGTGATGTCATAAGATGGGTAAGTGTGCCTCTATAATGGCCTTTGGGGTGGTGGCTGTCTGGTAGAACAGGTGTTTGGTGTTAACCTATTATCAACTCCAGATTAACACTCAAATGGGCATGAACAATTTGTATGAAACACTTCAAAATTGGTGTTTTTATGAATTGTAAAAAAAAAATCATCCATAAATCTTTACACATGGATATTTCAAAATTTGCAAACAGTTTGTAAGATAATCACACTAAATAAAGAAAATCAATGTATTTAAGCAAATGCATTTGTTATCTATGAACCATAGTACAGCACCAAAAGTATTAAGCACCAACAGTGAAAATCTGGTGTTTCACACCAATATGGAGTACAAAACTGGAGTTCAATAACAAGATAACACCAAACACCACATTTCATCTCCAAACTTTGACCACCCACGGTGTAAAATGGTTGACTACTTGCTATCTGAATGCAAGCTACAACTAAAAGAGCTAAAGCACGCATGAAATAATAATATCGCTAGAACACCATCTTTCTAAACGCCATATTATTTACACCAACTCTGACTTACGTTTCCATCACGCTTAGGGAGATGGGGATCATACTGAAAGATGATAGAAAGGCTCCAAATAATGGAGATTAGAAGGTCAAAGGTCAACAAATGTGAAAGAGAGAGAATTCAAACAGAATTTAAGTAACAAAAAAAACAAGGCTGAATAGTCTTTCTTTTAATCATTTTGAAAGATGATAGAATAGCAAAGCTTTGAATAATGAAGATTACAAGGTCAACAAACATGAAAAAGAAATAATTTAAACAGAATTGAAATAAAAAAAAACAAAGCTGAATATTCTAACTATAAATAATAATCTATTCCACTATAACTTCAATATAACTCAATATTTGCAAAGTAAGATAATAGTTTGGTAGAAAAAGAATATATCTTGAGACAAAGCACAGTATGAGCTCTATATAAGAACTATTTAAGCAAAAAAATACATAATCGTTAATAGAAAAGGAGGAAATGAAAAGACATATACATTCTAATAAATTTTTAAACTTCAATAGATAATATCTAGCCATTCTCTTTGAAAATAAACAACAAACTATATTTTTGGTTGGAGAGCTGGGAAAAGGAAAAGTTTGATATTTCAGATGAAAGTCAAATTAAATAGCATAGGTATGAAAGAAAACAGAATACAAGCATTTCTTTCTACATCTGAAACCTTTTTCTTTTTCTGAGTGAAGAGAAAAAACAACAGTAATTCTTGAAATGAAAGCTGTGAAGATATAAAATGGCTTTGTGGTTATTGTAAAGACTAGTCTTACCCGGCAACCTTCAGCTTGTTTCTTGAGCATTTCAATGGTTGTTCTGTATGCGACAAGGTCGGCCATTAAAGTCTTGTGTTTCTTGAGTTGAGACTAAAAAGACAAAAAAAGAAGAAAAACAAAATTCAAAACAGAACGACAAGACCATTATCCAATATATTTGAAACTCGAGCATAAGAGCCCTATATAATATCCCCCAATTTGTAAAACTGCAGTCAGGAAATGTGTATCTTAAAAGCAAACATGATAATATAATGACAGTAAATACCACATATTTCTACTCTATCAGCATGGTTTATCTCATACATTCATTCACAATTAATCTCCCATTGACACCAATAGCCAAATTAACCTGTCTAAAAATAAAACTTTCAACGGTTTATTCAAACATTTTATGATCATTTTAAAGTGTGTGTGTGTGTATTTGAGTTTTGTCAGACGTGTATCAATCAGATATGATTATTTACGTCTGGGACCGACCTTTAACGTCACCATCCGAAAGACGTAATCAGGGCTCGAACCTCGAACATCTGCATCGATTTGTAACTTTCCCACAGCTTGGATTACAGGCGCACGACATAACGCCCAGTTGTGTTTTAAAGTATAATTAGGAGCTTATGATACAAAGAGGGCGCCCTTCACATTGACTCACCTCTGCACTGTCTTCATCTTTACCATAGTCCTCGCTGGCGACAATGGGCTCCTTTTCTTGCATCCAAGATTCAGCCTCATTTGCGTCAGCAAAGTACTGCTGGGCTTCCAACGAATCCTCTAGATCATCCTTGCGCTGGGCGATCTTGTCCTGTAGGCAAAATCAAAGATGGGGTAAGCTGTAAGGGTGGTATTCTAAACACAAACCCAAGTTTGACCATAGACTAAAGGATTTTAGTCCATACTTCAATGGAATGGCAGTGATGATGTTATTTTATGGCACAGATAATGTACAAAGTATATAAATTTTGAATTTGTTGCCTTGCATTATATCATCCTTTCTTTAAGACTTTCCCAGATCATCCTTGTGCTGGGAAAAGTATTTGGTTACTGTGAAAACTCCTTGAATGAATCGAAGATAATAATAATAATTGTATTTGTATAGCACTTTTCCCAGAGGATACAAAGCGCTGTTGATGGCATAAGACAAGTTAAGGGGGGGCGTTTCATCAATATTTTCGTCCGACAAGTTTCTGATTGGTTGAGAAGCATTGTTACTATAGTAACTGTCTGATAAAACAGGACCTGTCGGATAAAACGTCCGACAAGTCCTTTCATTAAAGGCTCCCCAGGTTTATGGTTATATAAGTGTGTTTTGAGATGTGTGGTTGCCATGGAAACTGTTAACTCACCTTGAGATTCTTCCATTTCTCTTCCAGTCCCTTGACCTTGGCAGAGATCTCATCATTAGCAAAGTGACCTAGACATTACAACAGACAATGAGTGACTACTTGTTGCATCAACTATGATACTTATTTTATGTTGTGGAATAAGATTAAATATTTCATTCATTCATTAACAACGAAGATGCTAAACACATTTGATCTCTACACTCTATGTATCTCTTTCAGAAGGGAGATATGATTCAAAAGTACATTTTCCTCTTAAATAAGAGAGACTTATTTCTATTATTATATTAAGAAGTTAGAATTAATTTCCTCTTGCCAATTATTCATCATCATTTTCTATTTCATCACACACCATTAGGATAATACATAATGGTGATTAGCATTCTTCAGATTTGACACACTCCTTTCAAATGTATTGTACATTTTGTCACATATTAATGAGAAAAAACAATGAAATGACATTGAAATCATCAGCACTCCAATAATCCAACTAAGCAGTGTCAAAGTGAAATGTCAACACATAATTTTGTTCCCAAGACTGAGCTCAAGAACAAATTCTTTGTAAAAATTGACAACTATTCAAAGGGACTATACTCAAATATGCAATATGATGCAACCTTAGCCTTGGTAATGCAACATTTGCTCCTGCGAGAACTGCTCTTCCGCCAATAACTCTGAAGATTGAGGATTTATGTTAGGTTTGTGATGGGACTTTTGCTCAACAATGGTGTGAGGATTATGATTAGGATGGTCATTAGGTTTGAGGTTAAGATATATGAATGGCTTAATGTGTGGATCTTCCATAGGAGCAATTATCACAGGAGCATGGAGCCCTAGACTTACCTTCATCCAGCATCTGTTCTCCTGTCTTAGTGACCATCTTGATCCTAGGCTCATGGCCTTGGACCTCTGTATTCAAGGCTTGATGCTTCTTGATCAGGTTCTGTACTCCGATCAGATCACGACCACGGTTGGTTGACGATGCCAGAGGTTCCTTCTCCCGGATCCATGCCTCCTCATCGTCGACGTCGCGCAGGAACTCGTGGAGACGATGAGCGGCTTCCAGTTTCTGCTTACGCGCCTGGAGTGGTGCCTGTCAAAGAGGTGAGGAAAATGCATTGTTTATGACTTTATATATTACTTAATAAAAACAGTATAGTAACTGATAAACTGATAAATTGGAAGCCATTCATCAATATTTGTCATATGACATCTAGATTCCACAGGAATTTGCAGGAAAAACGTCTTCAGAATCTGGATTTCAAAAAATCCGACTTGACTCTGCCCTAACCATTTCATGATTTATCTTGTCATTCACTCTCACAGACAAATTTGCTCTTAGACAATCACATGCAAGTATTTCAGTAGTTGAACAGTTCCCCTACCTGGAGTGTTTCCACTTTGGTAGCAACAAGCTCCTCCTTCTTTGAGATCTCATTAGTTTTGAATTTTTTTTCACTGACAAACTTGTTTTTAGCCAATGAGATACAAAGATTACAGTAGCTTATAACAGTTGTTTAAAAAAAAGCTCTGCCTACCTTAAGTGCTTCCACCTAAGTTGCAACAATCTTCACTTTCTCTGAGATCTCATCAGCTTTGGAATTTTCATCAACAAATTCACTCTTATCCAATCAGATACTGCGAATTTTAGTAGCTTATTAATGTTGAAAGTGAAAACTACTGAAATAAATCTTTGTGAAAAGCCCATCCCTACCTTGAGTGCTTCCACCTTAGTAGCAACAATCTTCTCCTTCTCTGAGATCTCATCAGCTTTGAAATGTGAAGCCATAGCCATCTCAGTTGTTTGCATACGGGTAGCTTGGATAGCCGTCTCTTTAGCTCCGATGTCTGATTCTAACACATCTAGCTTGGCACGAAGCTTCTGGACTGATACAAGATCCTATATGGAAAATTGGTGATGAAAACAGAGAAAGTGAATATTACGATGGGTTATCTCATCATTGATCCTAAATGCATTACACGTGTATGGGGAGACAATATAATGTTGTAACCCGCACCCGTTGCGGTACGGGTTAACCTGCCGGTATGCCTCCGATCGCGGGTTGCGGGCCGGGCCGAGTTCATTCTCAAACCCGCAGACCGTCATGCGAAAAAAAGGGAGAATAAACGACGCATAATAAAAACATTCACAGTGAAAATTGAGTTAAGATCATGTGCTTCTTACGTGGCAGATTCTTTTAGAGACGTAGATATTTCCTTTTAAAAATGCTGGCGTATTTTTGTCTTGTGAATAGTGAACAGGACTGAGTCTGAGACAGTTCAACATGATAAATACATCTAGTTGCTCTCTTTCAAAGGCCAGCGCCAGTGCGTGCATGCAGCGCAGTCAAAAGCAACCGCATGGGCCAATGAAACTCGATGTTGAGTTTCCCGTCCCATTTTTTCCAGCTCATAATGAGGAACCGATTTCATTATTCATTATTTTTCAGAAGATGAAAGTTTGACCTTTTGTAACCTTTTAACGCACTTTATTCCGTGGAACTCGAAGCCAGGGAAAAATTAATCATTTTTGGGGGGGGCTCCATTTTCATTTTTTTGCAATATTTCAGGGGCTCTTTTCAAATGCTACGTTTTTGTATTTTGAGGAATACCTGTTCACTTATTAAATTAATTATTACTTGTTGTTTAATATTGTATCATTTTTAAAGTTTTTTTCATGCCTAGAATCTTGGATGTGGGTGTGTTTGTGTGGGTGAGACTGTGAGTTGAACTTGATATAAATGAATTTAATATCAAATTTTTACTCCATCTAATTCCAGTACTTGGCCATGTAATAAAGGCCCACATACCCTTACTTTTCCTGAAGTTCTTTGAAAACGCACATCTCCACGAAAATTGTATTTCTCTTTTAGGGAGTCTAAATTTGGTGAGAATGAACTCATTAATAACTTAAATATACATGACAATGAAGAAATCATCAAACTTCATTGGCAGTTTTGAAAAATATACCCAAAATATAAACTGTCTGAAGCAGAAAATCACCATCATTGAGGCCTTTACAGAGCGAATTGTCCCCCAGAGCTCTGGCAGAGAGACAGAGCTCAGACTAGCTAGCACAAGCGCCAATGCGTACGTGGGTGAGTCTCCCGTCGGCCTTGTAACAGATTGAGCTTTGATGATTTTTTTTGTCTGATATTTAACTCATCCCCTGGCAAAATAAAACAAATGATTTTTAAGTAATAATTAGCAAATAAGATAAGTTATTTTGGATGAGTACTAGGCCGTATGATAACTCACCAACGCGAGGTTACTAGACTTTGGGATTTATTGAGGTAGCTCAACCATGTACCTCGAGCGATGTTCGTGCAGGCTCCACCACTTCTACGGTTGTTGAGTGGAGCCTGCACGAACATCCCTCGAGGTATGGTTGAGCATGCAGCGTCATTCCATTCACAAAAAAAGAAAGAAAGAAAAGATTTGCAGGTATTTACTAGATAAACAAGTAATTGTCTTACTGAAAAGCTTATATTAATGTTTTAAATCAGTTTTGAATCTAGATATCCAAATAGTTTATTTTCAGAATTTGATTTTCAAACGCGGGCCAAATTTCATAACGCGGGCGACGGGAAACTGAACATCGAGTTTTAGCGGCCATATTATCGAATGAAATACAAAACCAGAAGGAAATAATATAGAGATAAACGAGAAGAAAAAATTGACTGTATCATTATCCAGGTATTTATTGCAATTTTGATTACTTTATAGACGAGGTCCCATAGAATTGAATGTTGTAATTATGATTGTTGTGAGTCGCAGTGTCGACCGACCTGGACTGAAAACAACATTGCCGTCTGCCGATCCTTGCTGGGCAGCCTGGGCTAGCTAGCGCGCTGAGCTGCGGCTCGCTAGCTCCGATCGATCCGAGGCGTTAATTGCGTAATGCTTTCAATTTCGAGATCAGAGCGGACCCATTTCGTGGTACAAAGTCACCCAAAAAACATTTTCTCTCCGGAATAAAAGGCGAATTTGCAAATTGTAAGTAAATTCACTCGAGGCTAGGTAGTAGTAGACATATATTTTCCTGATTTGAGCCTGTATAGTGTGGGGATTGCAGAAATAATGTTTTTAATTTTTCAGAGATGAATTGACTTGCGGGTTAAAACCCGACGGGTCAGCGGGTCCCGCTTGCAAATTATTGGATTATACGGGACGGTACGGTTTGGGTTTTCACTTGCGGGTTACAACATTAAGACAAAGACACAGTCAATATTTACAAGTGATTCTAACTTTTTGTTTAGAGTTTGCGATAGATTAACAAATACATGCAATTTTCTAAGTGACTGTATCTTTCCAGTATCCTGTCTTTTAAAACTTAATCAACCCACAAAATGCTTGAATTCTCCATGACGTTTTGATAATGGCCAATGAAATGCCAGCATTTCCGTAGCTTATAACTTTTCTTTTTCTATTTTCTTTTCTTAAACCGTCACTCAAAACTCACTAATTTCAGCAGATATGTAGTGATTAACTTATTGGATGAGCCTGCGCCTATGAATGTTTTTAACAGAAATATGGCGCAATATAAATGCTGTGGATCATTATCATCTTTCAATACAGAACTAATCCATGATAGGGTATCTTCTGATATGGTGAATTTGGCCTAATCATTTTATTCATAATACATAAATAGGAGGAAAAAACATGGCTAACCTTTCCGATATCATCCGACCCAAGGATAGCATCAAAGTCTGTCAAGGATGTTGCAATCTCTTCAATGTTACGTGTCACGACGGCAGCCTCAGTAGCTTGACTGAGTTTCTGACCTGTCATGGCAACCAAAAGAGTTCAAATCAGAGCAATTGTATAGAACATATATAGTGTATTAATATTCAATAGCCATGGGTGTCCAATTGTTAGGAAAATGACACTTTTTCTAAATTCTGGTTACTGTACATACACAGAATGAATCATAATGTCACATTTTTTGTAAAGCATGTATCTTCATGAGTAATGATTTTTTTTGCTTCTGAACACTTTCAAGGAGATTAAGACTTAATGGCTACTTAGGTGTTGATTGATGTCTTGCCAATGTACATTCTCCACTCCATGGGGAGCATTCTAAACCTCTTATTCTAAATTTGTTAATATATGAATCTTCATGAGTAATATTTGGCTTCCAAAACACTTACAGGAGATTAAAAAGAGATATGGCTACCCAAGTATGGAATAATATAACACCTTGGAAAATGCATCTTTCCTCACTCCTTGGGGAGTATTCTAAATCACTTACTCTACATTTTTCAATATGTACATCTTCACAAGAATATTTTTCATCAAACAATTTCAGATTATACAGATATGGCTACGAAAGTGTTAGTGTTGATGCCCTTTCAATGTCCTTTCTCCACTCCCTGGGGACCATACTAGATCACTTACTCTTCTGCTCTGATGTATTTAGGAGCTCCATCCAGAGACCATTTAGGTTTTCAAGACGATCCCTGATCTCATCAGATTTATAGTGTCCCTCAGAGATCATACCATTGCCTTCGTCCCTGACCTTGCCAATACGTTGTTGATTGGCTTGAAGCTCAGACTCAAAGACAGAGTGCTTCAACTGCTTCCTTTGAAGGTTGGTAGGGTCCTAAAAAAAGAGTCATAAAAATAACATTATCAATTAGTATCAATATTACTTTTTTATTATTTCAATCTTGAAGCATTATTGGTTTGGTAGCAATCATTTGAGATGTCAGACCTGCCAACCTCTGGATATGAAAAAGTGTATTCTGTGATAAAAAAGTGTATTTTTCTCCAAAAAGTGTATTTCAAAATAAAATGCGTGGGGCACTCGCTCATCGTGCCGCTCAAGCTACATGCAAGCTAAAATACGCACTGCTCTTGCAGATGAAAAAAAATTAAACATACATGTGCATATCTCACCCTGGTTTTAACAAAATGATTGAAAAAAAAACAAGTTACCTGAAATTACATTGATCTTATAACCATATTTGTGTAAGTTTTATGAAATATAGACATATAAAGATGATTTTTCTAAATTACAATTTTTTTAATACAAAAACATATTTTTTAAAGAAAAAATGTATTGCCGTATTTTGGTTGCAAAAACATACTAAGTACGCCAAAAACGTACTGGTTGGCAGGTCTGAAATGTGCAAGTGGAAATGTAAACATACTATTCAGCCAATGAGTGCAGTTCAGCCAAATCAAAACAGACAATGAAAACAATGATGTCGCAATAAATATTTCATCGTGTGAATTATTTTGAATAGCTGAATTACATGAAAACGACTGCATTACAAACGGTATCTACATTTACCTTGTAAGATTCATCAGATGTTCCCTTGAGTTTCTCCTTGATCCAGGCTTCTACCTCATCAGCATCACGATCAAACTGCTGGTATCGGTAGGAGTCTTCAAGAAGCTTGCGACGTTGGTCAGCCTTGTCAACAAGGTTACCACGACGGTTGAGAAGCTGGTTGGGCAGAAAGATAGGAGTGGGATAAGTTATGTGACGGAAATACATGTACTATCAAATAAACTAGATCGTATTTATATAATATTGACTGGCCTTGAAGAGAACATCATATATAATGCCCACCTACACCTTCATTTCTGCTTCCCTTACAGATGTTTCTCATTAGGTTAGATGCTGTAGAAAACTTGCCCATAAAGACCACTTTTCTTGCTTCTCTTTTGTAATCATTACACAAAGATATAACTATATTATGGAGAGCTCAAAGAGCTATTAAATTTCATGTAGATTTTACAAAACAATTTAACACATTTAGCTAACGGACATGTAGCAACACAAAACTCATTTGGCTAATGGAATGCAATTAAATCTTAAAGAATTAAAGAAGGAGTGAAGAAGGAATATTTCCTAATTATTGCTAACCTCATTCCTGCACTGGTCAACATCAGGTGATGCGTAGTGTTCACTCTCAATCAGTTTGGTAGCAAAATCATCCAAGGCCTATGATTGATAGGAGAAAATATGGAATAAAATTGAAACATTGTCTGAAAATAAAATTATTATTGTTAGTTACTAGTAAAGGCAACAAAGGTTTCGTCTTCATCAGTTATTATCTTCATAATGAACAATATCCAAACATCATAATCATCATTAGCAGAAGCAACAACAGCAACAGTATCATCATCATCATACTCCTCATCATCATCAATTTCATTATCACCGACATTGTCCCTGTCGTCATCATCGTCTCAATCACCATCATCATCATCACCATCATCATCATCCTCACCATCACCATCATCATCATCATTACAATTACACCCGTCATCTTTTTTATCATTAATATGATCATCAACATCGGTCTAATTCTGATCAATATTAATCCTGATTTTCAGCCTGTATTTTCTAAAACATACCAGCTCTACCAACAATGTCATAAATATCTCCCAATCCCCACAACCACTGTAATCTATTTCTATGGTAACATCCTCCTCACCTTGATCTTTTCCTCCTGAGCATTGAGAGATTTCTCAAAGTTATCATGTTTCTTGATCAGTACCTCCACCTCATCAATGGAATCTCCAAGATCCTCATTGGCCAGGAATGTCTAAAAAAACACAATGGTTCAAATAGTGAATGGCTTTTAACTAATCAAATTTACAAGAATTTTCTTCTGAGTTGTATAAATTATTTTCAATGCACACACATTCTTGTTCTTGACATCAGAAAATGTCAAATAGATTTATAATAACAAGACATTATATGACATGTGAACTTTCATGCCTCAAACTTCAGCCAATTCACAGCTTAATAAATGTACATATACTGCACGATACAATTATTGAAATGGTTAAAAGATACACCTTCTGGAAGATTACTAATGTCTACTCTTCTCTCATGGCATTCATGATTAACAAGGACCAAATAAATCATGAAAATATGTAGATGGATAAACCCCATCCTCCATACCTAATCAAATCTTATTTTCCTTATAATTCACATTTCCAATTTGGATAGGTTTTTTTTCTGAAATCTTGTGAAATAGGACCCACTCCAATGTTTTTCTTCAGATTTGTAGGAATGGGATTATGGTTTAGAATTAGGTATGGTGGGCCCTTTATCACAAGAAAGATGTTTTTTCTATACCTCTTGTTTGGTCATCCAGCTATTAGCTTGTTTAGTATCTCTATAGAAGAGCTGTAGATCCATGCATTGTTCGTATGTGACACGTCTCTCCTCCCACAGTTCTTCAAGAGCTTTCTTCTCATCAGCAAGCGTCACCAGCTTCTCTTTGACTTCTTCTGATTGTGGGTGGTTCTCATCAAGGAGTCCTTGACCTTCCTCAGCACATTGCTTGAAGCTATCCTGGTGGGCATCAATCTCACCCTGAAGATTAAAAAGAAAAAAAAAGATTTATATCAACTTCTAAAGAACAGTCTACACATCCCATCTCATATGAAACAATATTTTTAACCACAGAGGTAATTTCATGAGATAATTAGCCTTTTTGTACATCCGACTCCCATTTTTACTCCATGAACTCCTCAAGTTATGTTATGTAACGCTGGCTCTTACCTATGTACATCAGTTCACAGGAGAAAGTTATTGATACAAAACAGTTGTTGGAACTCTTTTTTTTTTTTAGATGAGTTCAGTAAGTAGAGATAAAAGAAATGATTCAAAACAAAAATGTACAAATCTTTACAACTAAAAATACTCAAAACCTACTGAAAACTCCCATGTTTCTATGATTTTCTTTTCCTAAACTGTTGTGAAACAACCATGGATTGAAATACCCATGAGATCTGATAATTTGATGTAGCATCAGAAAATATGGGCTCTAATCATCCTACCAACATTCATTTAAAACCCCTTTCTAATTCCTGTGACCTTTGACCCTTGACCTTTCATACCTTGTGTTCTTGATGTCGTTCCATGAGGGCTTCTGCTCCCGGAACATCCTTGGCAAGCTCGTCAGCATTGATGATGTTCTTCATATCATTGATCCAAGCAATGGTATCACGGTAGTCAGCAAGGAATCGATGCATATTCGCCGACTCTACCAGACGGACCTTACGCTCATCGGCCTAGAGAGGGGGACAGATTAATTTGTTACAAATAATAATGATGTTCTTCATATCATTAATCCAAGTAATCACGGTATCATAGTAGTCTGACAGGAAACAATACATGTTGGCAGACTCTACAAGATTTAATCACTATTTTGGATGTGCTTCTTATATTACATTTCTTGCTATAATATTGCAAACCACCTATATGGAATTTATATTTGTCTATTGCATTTCATATAGATGATTTTACCAAAATATACTCAGAAATAAGAATTACTTTTTTTAAACTACATAAATGTAGATCCATGTATTAATAAAATATTCAAAATTTCTTGAGTTTTTTTTTTCAAATAACTTTTTTATAGACTTGGCAGCAATAATTGATAATACAACCAAGAAACAGGTACATGGGACTGAAGAAATTAGACTGACCTTTGTACGTAGGTTTTCCCAGTTATTGGCAATCTCATCTTTCTTAGATTGGATCTCAGGTGCGTGGTCTGTGTGGATCTGTTCTAGACGATCTGCTTCCTGGCACAATGCTGTCACCTGTAACAAAAGGTATAGATGTTCATTGTTAAAAGACGGTCAAATCCTCTTGCACTTGAACATAAAAATCTTGATATGAAATCTAAGTGGTATAGCAAAGAATCTTTATCAGATCTTTGTATCTTTGTACAGTCATGTACAATGCCATCTGCAGTGTGTGTTGTTTCACTATGGCAACTGCAAATCTTCCATGGCAAAATAGGAAATGCAGCTTTATTTTTTTTAAATAATTTGACACAGAAACTTTCAGATATAGAGAACTAAAGTTGATAACTCTATTTTGAGAGCTAATAAGTAGAAATGATTCCTCAATAAAAGCTCAAAGCTGGCCCCCATTAGAGTATGAAATAATACTAGTGTATTCACCTTGTCTTCCAGGGCATGAAGATCACGTTCTGTTCCCTCATGTTTCCTCTGGAGTGCCTGGACGCTAGCAAGATCACGTCCGTAGTCATCAATGGACAGGATAGAATCTTTCTCATTGATCCATCCAATCGTTTCATCAGCATCTCTGAAAAGGCAACAATATATTGAGAATGGTTGTTAACTCCAGGGAAATCACGTTAAAAAAAGGTAAACTCAATTTATTTTGCATGTTCAGACCATCTTTAGCAATTGAAAAAAGGGCTAATTTGATGTTTTATTTTGAAAAGAAATATAAGCTGCTTTAACTTCATCAAAGCAATAAATCATGAGGCTGTCAGGAGCTCATTACTGTTGTGATCCAGCAATATAAACACCTAGGAGTAGTAGGTCCAACTATTAAGTCCAGCATTCCTTATTCTATACTATGATACACATTGTGACTTCTAAAAGTAAAGAGTCAAACAAAGTAACAGAAAGAATTTCAACTATATCACTGCCCCCATTCTCAAAGCAGACTTCACACAGATCCGATGGTCCATGAATGTCAGTGGAAATTATGTAGGATATTTGGTCAGTCTGGAGTCAGTTTAGCAGGTGTGACTAGGACAATATTTTGAAGATAAGCATACCTGTTGAATCTCTGAATCTCCATGGCACCAAAGAGTTTCTCTTGGCGGATGATGGCCAGCTGCTTGAGACGCTCCCAGGCATCATTCAGATCCTACAGAAAAGAAATGAGGCATCAATAAAGAAACTTACTTTTAGTCACTGGAAAAGTATTGGAATTGTACTGATGTGTAAAGTAATACCAATTTCGTTGAAAAGAAGCAAGTTTTTAATAAAGGTAACAACATTATCTACTTGCTTGTTGATAGGCATTTAATCAAACAAACTACATGACAGAGCTCTAAAAAGCTGGGTTACAATTACATAGAATTATATGCAATTCTGTCTAAATGTAGATACATCACAGGTCAAATCATTAACTGTATACTTCTAAATTAATGATAATAATAACACACAGTTTCTATATAATAGAAACAGAGTCACATACACTGCAGTGCTCTGAAATAGAAAATGGGTAAGTTTTTTAAATAAAATGAAATAAAAGGAAAATGTGAGTGACACTAAACTGACCTGTTGCTTATTCTTAATGGTGTCTGTCTCTGGGTGACCTTCTTCAATCAATGTATTAGCCTCGGAATTCACCTCGGCTACACGATCTTCATGTGCATTCAAATCCTGTGAGTTGAACAGAAAAAAATACATGAATTATATTAAGAGAACAAACTTTCACACGATTATGAAAAGAAAAAATACATTTTAATTACTTTTAAAAAGAAATATCAATATCTTTGCTTACGTTTTGTTTATTTACTAAATAGTAAACAACTGGCATCATGTCTGATGTATTAATTCAATCAATCATTCTCTTTATCACATCTCTCCTCTTCTCTATAGTCTTATATTTGGCATGTGTATAATGCATTTAATACGTCATCTTCCTTTGTATGCCACTATATTTTAACACATGCTACTTCATGAGGAAAATTTCACTTACCATTTTACCAGCCCCTCAATAATTCATTGACAGTTATTTTTATGTATCCTATATCGTTTTATTATTTTCCTTCTTTTGTATCTTAGACTTTGCATAATATCTAGCATTTTTAAAATGAATTCTACATTATAATGCCTTACCTTCTGGAATTCATCAAATTTCTTCTGGAGGACTTCTACATGTTCAAGATCAACTCCAGTCTCCACTGATGCAGCAAATGGTTCCTAGAGGACAACACGAAGAATATATAAATATCCTTTCTAATTACTTTCAAATTTTCTTATAATTCAATCAGTCTTTTGTCATATTTACCTGTAAAGATGCTGAATTATTATTGATGTAATGTAGTGCCTATTCTTAGTCAATAATTTGACTACAAGAATAAGATTTTTCCCTGTAACTATAAAGTCTAAGACTTCATAAATCATGATACATTTTAGTATCATTTTTTATGTTTTATATCATAAATACTAACTCAACCCTCAAGAGCAGAGGAAAAGAAAATGGTGTTTTGTTTAAATGACATAATTTTTGTAATTACATTAAAAAAACCCAAATGCAATGAATCATGATCTTGTAAGTACTATACCTTATCCTGGATCCAGTACATGACTTCCTCGACCTCTCTGAGATAGTGAACAAGCTTCTGAGCTTGAAGAAGCTTGATACCTTTCTCTCTCAGCTTGGACAACAGTAGCTCCCATAGTCTGTGAAGCTCAACAAGCCTTGCTTCGATCACGTCAGAAGCAAAGTGTTTGGCATCGATCATCACCTTCCCCTGCTCGTCCAGCTGTTCGATGACGTAGCTGTGGGCGATGACCTCGGCTTCGAAGGCCTGGTGTTTCTGGAGCTTAGCCTGTGTGGATGTGATATATAGGATGAATGGATGATGGTGAGAGCCTGATTTGATGGATACGTGTACAGTATGGGCGAGATATAGGGATGCTTTAAAAAAAAATGGTTGAGTATAGTCCCTTGTGTGTGTTTTGGAGTAAGTTGAGTCACCACTGACTGATACAATGTTTGAAAGCACATATGAAATTTGAATATGTAATATGATTACATTATTTGTGAAATGACAGAATACATAAGATTTTGTTAACCCTCAATGATGTCTGAACATGTCTTTCGAAACTCTGATTTTACATTGTTTCCAGGTAGGAAGAACTATGTTTGCCTGACCTTTCACCATGGACATAATTCACATTCCGAAAACTATGTCATTCCAGAATGTCACTGAAGAACATCATGAAATGCTACACTGAATCCTAACACAAAAGACTTATTATACAGAACTGTATGTTTAAACAACAAAAATGTGTGTACGGACATTACAGATATCTTATGAAAATCAATGTATTCTATGTAAAAAAAATGAAAAGACCTTTATAGCAAGATAAAGTCTGTTTCAATGAAACAGACTTCATGGCCCAATTTTTATAATAAATGAGGTTGTTAGATAATTTGAGATAATAAAAGTTAAATGTCCAATTTATATCAGAGGGTGTATCATTCAAAAATAAGCAAGAGCACATTTCCCACTATTCAGTTATAAATAAATATTAAAAAATACAAGTTGGAAACAAAACCATGATTATTGAAAACCCATTTTCTAAATTCTATTAAAAACTTTGGCCTACATGTACATGCTATATGCACAACAGTATAAACTCTAGCTTCCCTAAAAAATGGCAATTACATGTATGTATATCTATGAAATCCCATTGCAGGAGACAAGAAAAATATAGGCCTCAACTCAACCATGAAATTATTAGGACAAGATTGGAAATTTATAGAAGCATATCAGACGAGATTGTACATGTATGTTCAATAAACAAATCAAAAGTGATATAAATGAAAAAGAGTTTTTATTATCAATTTGGTGATTCCCCATAATTAAAAAAAAAATCTGAATACTGCTTTGTTTTCTACATCCCCCAAACTGTAAAAAAATAATATATTGATGATTACAAAAATGAGTCCAGAACGCAGCCGACTAGTATGCCCAACCAGCTGAGTGAGTGAGAGTGGAAAGACAGTGGAAGTCTAGACAATCAATTGATCAGCAGTCATAAATAGCAAGCACATACATACATGTATGAGTATGAGATGGAGGGAACAAAAGGAAAATTAGAAATCAAATTAATTTGCAGTACAGTTTTGAGGATTTGGTGCAGAATGAAATTAATTATGTAATTTATATAGTGGACTTCTTGTGAATGTTTTCAACAATCCATTCATTTTGCTGCTACATGTAACTCTCAACTCTGCAATATCACAGTACATGTACGGTATATTCAATTGCAGTTTGGGAAAAAATATTAGAAATCCCACAATGGACAAGTGTGGTTTGTGCAAAATCAACAGTGTACAAATATCTTTGATGTTGAAAATAATTCATATAAAAAAATAAATTGCATACAATAAAAGAAAATGTGCAATGGAATATGCAATACAATATGTAATTTGTCAATAGCTTTTTTCTTCACCATTTTTTCAGGCAGATTAATCAAATATTTTAAACTTAAATTGCAAGAAAGGAGAAACAAGTAATGCAGCAGAGATCGAACGAAACCTGAAATCTCATTGTAAATGCATATGATGAAACTTCCTAAATTCATGTGAAAGAAATTCAATATACGAACCCCTTTTCCCCTTTATTTGGATCTAATTGTTTTATCTGTATTTTAAACTGATAGCAATACAGATGAAGATGTTTCCATCAGACCATCAAGATGTTTTTTATCAACCAAAGACAAATTTAACTCCCAATATAAATTCTACAAAAAGCAACCATCGCAGAATCCACCGCTGCTACCCATAAACCTACATGTCATTAAAATCATACATACAGTACATGTACAGTACATTATTCTCACATAATACTACATAATGAGGAAGACAACTGTTGTTGTAAATGTAGAAAACATGTCATTTTACAGGTTTTACAGGTTGCAGATTAAACATGTAACCTACTTATCACTGTTCTTCCATGACATACAATGGAGGCATATAATCTATTCATACAGACAGACATAATAAACAATGAGGCTGTTCTCACTACGTTCCTAAAACTAGTGTAATGCGTAGTGAGAACGGTCAAAGCGGTCTTGGAAGCGATCTTCCAAACCAGTTTGGCAAACCACCTTGCGATGTAGTTTTCAAGATCGCTTTGCCTCGTTAAACTGGTTTTACAATGTAGTATAAGTGAGGACACAACCATTCTTCGGGAAGCGATCTCCGCACATTTTGAGCGCGCTACTCCACACGACAGGTGTAGAATGCCTCTGCTGCGGTTTCGAATTTCGCGCGAAACGTGTCACCCCACTGAGAGCGTTTTCATAGCAACAAGAGCGCTTTATGTGAAGTGATTTTGAAAACCACTTTCGTGTGATCAAGTGAGAACGCTAGCAAAGCGTTCTTCCAAAGTGGTTTCCTGAATCGGTTTCCAGTAAACTAGTTTTAGGAACGTAGTGAGAACAGCCTCAATGTGAACATCTACATGTAGGCCTACACTGTTCTATACATGTATATGAGGCAGTAAGTTAACATATATTCATATGCCTATTAAGTCCGCTGCCTTCAAACCTAAAGTAAGCAACAGCCTATGTATTTCAGCATACTAATTAAAAAAACATGGACGTATATTTATCTATTGATATTACCTGGTAATGTACAATGTGTCATTTGATTTGGAATTTTAAGAAAATAATAAGTGCCATTTCTTTATTTCTCATCTTTAACCAGAGTCAAACTACCATACACGTAATTTAAAAGAAGCTAGTTAGAAATAATTGTGGCATCCCTCTATCAGAGTCAAAAGTCAATCGAAGGATATTGCCTTTTATAATTGACTGCATTATCTCATTGGAAAGATATTTGTATGCCCTTTTTTATTTTAATAGAAAAGTGCCCGAAAGAAAAGTGACCTTGCCCCCTCCCCCAGAAAAAGAGACCTGCATCCTTACTCTTACTATTTTATCATCGAAAGTTAAACCCCCAAATCATTTGAATCATGAAAAAAGTCCCCCTAAAAAATCAGAATATTCTTAGTGAAAAGAAAATTGTTTTATAGAATCACAGTTGCAAGCTCTTTGTAAAAATGTATCATCATGCAACTTCAGTTTAGTTTCATAATTGACACAACTTGACATTCATTCATTCACACAATAACACATATGTTCTCACATCTACACGTAGTCATGAACCAGTCAAGACAATTTGAACATACATGTACTTAACTACCTCAACATACTTATATACATCAGGCCATGCCTCATATCATTCAAGTCAAGTAAAACCAGAAAATAAATGATCTAAAATTACTAGGCCGAGAAAATATGTGGTTTGTCTTATTAGGGTCATGATTTAAAGGTTTGTGAACTGCTTCATTAGGATCTTTGTCCACTTTAAAAGCAAGCTTTTCATACAATTTAGTGGAAAATATCATGTCTATCACAGATTCATCAAATTTGTCATTTTTATATTCTGAATAGACATACTTATAGAGAAAACAAAATTGACAATACAAGGCAAATAACTCTGAAAGAATGTGTAAAATGCATTTCAGTGAGCTGCCTGGTATATATATATTTAAAAGAAACTCCCACTTATTTGCAGGATGAAATGTTTAATGTAGTTCATAAAAAAGAAAAAAGTTATTGCTCACACTGACATGCATACATTTTCTGGTTTTACATTATTATAACTCTATACAATTTCTACACATACATTACAACTACAATGATTGTCTTTATGCCTAAGTTTGCTTTTGAAAATAATTTCAATACCTATCTGTCCATTTTAAAACATTTACAAATTTTTCTTCTTCGACACATGAAGTTTTCCTCATTCATACTTCAATTTTTTTCCATCTTCATCATACTGAAACCTGCTTCTCAATAAACAAAGAGTTGATTGATATTCATTAGGATTTCAAATATTTTTTTTTACCTTCACTTCAACAAAGGTACCATGATAATGAATGACCATATTAAATAAATTTTTCAAAGAGAATATTTTATCTATTAAAACCATTGATCAAGATTTCTCTAAAATACCTGTACAATAAAGTAAGGCTCCAGCAAAGGTAAGCAATTAATTGTATATTGTGGTCAATAAATAATATATATATGTAAATCATGATTTTGTCTTGGAAATCAGTTGCAAATCTTTGTGTGACATGTGCATGGTAAAGGGTAGGTCCTCTCAAATCTAAACAAGACACTTTGAATAATTTAAAACCCTTCTGAACAACATGCAAGAACTTCTAGTGTCAGAAATCTGAAGATGATGTTGCCCAGATGTTTTTATTTCAAACCAATTTTTTTATTCAGTCCACATTTAGGAGTAACTGATAGATGCATTGTTTTAGCATGCCTTTTCTTTTCCTTACCTGCGAGACCTTGTAATTTGAAATGAAAATATACAAAAATAAAATAAAATACAAGAAATATCACAAGAAAATGAATAAAAATTTAAATTGAAATCCAAAATTATCAATTTTGCAGGTGATTTTGCCAAAAAATAGTTTTAGAAAGCGAGGTATCAGCTATTAAAGGTGGAGTAAAATATGCAAACAAAAAAGAAAGGTCTCTGACAAGTTGTACTTTGATGGTGGCACTGGATAAAAGCAATGAGTGCCATTTTTTATGGTTCAGGACCCTTTTACGTGTGACCAACAAATAGAGAATTGAGTATCATGCTTGACAAGCATGCAAATTTGATAATCTCATAAAAAAGGGGTATGATACACAAAGGAGTATTCATAATATCATTCAAAGACTGCTGGGACGAATAGACAAAAGTACGAAGACATGTCTCAGAATTGTCTTTCAAAATTGAAACTATGAAAAAAAATAATGAGAATGACAACTTTGGACTCGACGTGTACATGGAAAAAATGTCTGCTCAAAACTTGAAAGGTACACATGTACGAATAAAATAGAAACACTGAATTAAAGACAAAACAATCAGACACATTGATTTCAGTCATGACAAGAAATGTGAAATCAAAGGTTTGATGACAAATTGCAAATTGATGTTGCAGGATACGCACGCAATGAACAGCACAAATCGCGTCCATCTGTCAAGCAAGGCATGCCTGGCAAATTGGCAACAAATTGGCAACAGATTGGGTCATAGCACAGGACGGGAAAGGGGATTTTTCTTTTTTTCGGAAGGTCATCTTTTTTCTATTTCTCTCCTACCTTTAGATTTCGTATTTGGGTATAATCCTGATTTAAAGGAGGGCAGTAACATGGGAATGAATGAATAAATATAAGGAAGATATAATCAGGTTAGGAAAAATTCAGAAAACTAACAAACAGTGTATATATGAAACAAAACTAGAATATTAGTGAATTAGGAACAATTACAAGAAACACAAATCATGCTTCAAGAAACAATTATGTTAATAAACATTTGCATAACTGAAAATCTAATTTCTTCTACATCATTTCTTCATTGTAGTCTTACTTAGGATTAGGAATGTATATTCTTTTACATTACATTTGAGAAATTATCAATAAAATATGTTGTCCCAACACATTTTTAGAGTAACATTGGTTATAGAAATAGATTTAGAATGCTCCAAATTTCCCAGCATTTTTCAGTATTATATTGGATAATGGCTTTCCCTTGCTAATATAATCATGTGCCCAATATTGGATTTAGCATAAAGCCAACATGAATTCATGAAAACTTGCCCCCCCCAAAAAAAAAAAAAATCACAGCTCTGTTGAGTTTACATGTATGTGTGTAATTTCAATAAATTTAATGCTGATTGGTAACTTTGGTATTTCAAGATTTAACAGGGTGAGGGAGAAATCAAGAAGCGTTTCATACCTGAAGATTGACTGGATCCTTGTAGCTCTCGTCCGAGGCTGTCTGAAGTTTCTCCAGAATCCATGTTTCAAGTTCATCAGCATCTCGTTTGAAGAACTGGAACTGTCTTGCCTCTTCAAGCTTCTGTCTCCTCTCCTTGGCAAGCTCTTTGAAGATCTCGTATCGGTTCAAGACCTGTTCTCGACGCTCCTGGATGTCCTCAGCTGTTTCCAGGATTTTGATCTCCCCCCGCTCCGTCATGATGATCTCTTAGTCTAGCCTTTCCTGCAATCATAAATGGAAAATGATGAACAATGAACATTGATGATAAAGCATAAAGGATCTACTCTATCCTACTCTAGAGCAAAGTTGGCTCAGTCGGTAAAGCGTCTGCCCGTCGAACCAAAGATCGTGGGTTCAAGTCCACCCCAGGCGGATGACTGAAGCCAGTGCGTTGTGTGTAAATGTCTTTCCTCCGTTTCATAGATGCAGGCTATGTTACAGTGGAAAACACTCCGTTCCTTGGATAGGACGTTAAATGGAGGCCCAGTGTAGAGGGGAATCACCACCTTTGCACGTTCAGAACCCACTGCACTATTCGAATAAGAGTAGAGGGAAACCCTGGTGTAGAGGTCCACTTACATTCCCCAACCAGTTATTGGGGGAGAGACCTACGGGTCACAGTTCTGTGTGCGCACCGTTCTAGGCGACCAAGATTGGCTGGCTCCTCCAATGCGCCTTTGAATGTCTTTGACAGATAATTGTGCTATACAAATGCTGTGCATCATCTAACACTGATATCTATATCATGTGAATAAGGTCAAGGTGGTTGCAGAATGGACACTCCTGGAGAGAGTATTTCATCAGCATTCTTTGTCCGAAAATTTTTAGATTTATTATTAAAACAATATTCTTGAATTGATACACTGAGAACACATGAACTGACTGTTGCTTTGATTACTTTCGGATAGGTATTAGTCCTTTCATGAAACGTTCCCCTAACAAAGTGACACACTGGGTTTTTCCTGGAAGAATTCTTGGATCCTGTATTATGACAGCAATAGGCCTAATATATATATTTGAGACTTATTGATTAGCATTTTAGACAGTCCCCACAAGCCATAACATTTTAACACCACAAATACAACTAAGCAACACTAATGGCTTGACAAGATGTAGATATCTGAACAAACAAAGTCAATAAAGATAATACTAATAGTAAATCCCAGATCGACAAGTCTACAAAAAAACAAGGTACAAGTAACCTACAGTATCATTACTACTGGTATACATGTACATGAACATGTCAATTGCACATGCATTAAAATGAAAAATTTCTTTTCAAAGTTGGCATGCCCGACTATGTACATGGACATGTACAGTGTATAAGCCTCTCCTAATCCCACACATATCCTACACACCGCTATCTCAGTCAGACCGTTGGAAGCAAATACACCTTGACCTTAATAAATTTGCTATCTCGCCTGCCCGGAGCTAGCTCTCGCTAGCTGAGTGGCCTTTGAACATGGTTTCCATCTCGCACCTGATTAGATATTCGTTGGGTGTGACTCACTGCATCGTTATACATGTATGCAAAATGTCACATGCTCTTGCCTGCCACGCAGACATCGTATACACTCATTGCAGAGTGATATCCAACAGGCAATTTGGAGCATTACTCTCTTGGGATGTGCATGTTCTTGTAAACTACAGTTTATTTTTGTATCGTAAAACTGGTACATGTAGAAGTAAATTGTTTGTCAATATATGATAATGATTTCCTTCAAAATTTTATCAGTTAGGTAGATCATTGGGCCTATTGAGGCTTTCATGAAGGACCCTTGTCAGAATATAAGTTATTTGAACAGCTTAACCATATTAAATGCTATTAAACTGTATTTAAATTAATGTACATTTATGTCTTGATTATAAAAATCATTCTTGAGTACACTGTACATGACTTTTCTTATTTCTTTTTAGTCATAAAATCAGCAAAGTGGTAAGAGGTTTGCTCAAGTGAGCATAATTAAGATATTTTCCAATAAAAAAAAACAAGAACAAATGACAAGAAATGCACCCTATCAAATCAATTTTATCTCAATCATTATTTACATGGAAGTCTGTGAATGCTTAGTCTGGAATCTATCCAGAGATGTGCATACATGTAGCTCCAAAGTTAATCATTAACTTTTGATACAGTACATGTATTAAACACTCATAACTCTTGACTGACACTGTGTCATAAGATCAACATTGGCAAATAGACCTCAGTGACAAAAATTTGAATTCCCTACACTGTAATACATACAGTACAGTGTAAATACATGCATGATTTAAAGGTCAAGTCCACCCAAGAAAACTATTGATTTGAATAAAGACAGAAAAATCAAACTAGCATAACGCTGAAAATTTCATCAAATTCAGACGTAAAATAAGACAGTTATGACATTTTAAAGTTTCTTTATTTTTCACCAAACAGTAATACATGTATGTAAAACTCAGCAACATTCAAATGAGATAGTCGATGATGCACCTTCCTATTTTCTTCTTTTTTTGTTTTTAACAAGTGATTCTCCTGCTCCAACTTCAATACTCAGTCAAAGTCTGCATGAAACTCTCACATATGTACAACAGCCCATAAAAAACAATCAACTGATATGAAAATAGACAAAAATAAGAAGGGATCCACATTGATGTCATCATATTGACATCAAAAACAGCATAACAATTATTAAAAGTAAAAATAGCCCCCTCATTGAGATCGGAATCTCGACTTCTCACAATCCAATATCCTTCCAATTGGCAAGCATGAACTCTCATCAATCCTAATAATCCTGAGGCAAGTGCGATAGATTGAGAACTGACAACGACAGATCAGTGATATTGCTGTTTTCTAATAAAGACATGCTTATTGAGCACCATGGCCATATGCTTCCTGGGCGGGGAGCCGAGGAGGAGAGGGAAGTTACATGTATTGTATGTATCCCCCCCCCCCTTGATAAAAAAAGAGAAAAGCATCTAAATTTTTAAACTTTGCATTTTACTGATTTTTGTTATCAAAGGCATCCTTTGTCCACCCCCAAAAAATAAACAAAAATAGGGAAATTGGGTATTATATGGGCAGCACTTAAAATCAACAAAATTTATGTGTATTGTACATGTATTTACCCCTTTCAAAACAAATAATCTTTCCTCTAAATTTCTCATAAAAAGACCAATACATGAAATATTATTTGACTATCAGCCTCCTCCCTCCCTTTCCCCCCCACAAAATAGAGGGCAAAACTACATGAGAAAGTGCAAGAACATGAACATACAGAGACATAGGCCTTTGTGAGCAATGAGCATTCTTGGCCAAAAAAGCAAGGATACGAGCGAGCAGCTTTACTTTTTCCAATATCAAGTGTCACTTTACTCCTTGAAACAAAGTCTCTGCTGATCTTCAGATTTTCTCTCAATATCACTAAAAAATAAATAAAGAACTGGATGAGGTGTTACCCAAGCAAGAGAATAACAAAGTACAAGTGTTCAGGGTCTTGAGAACAGATACCTCATCTGTTTGTAGAGCTTGAGTGAAAGTTAGGTCAGAATATTAATAAATAAGCTAGATAAAAAATAATAATTACAATTTCCATGAATACAGGCACTCACAGGGTGCCAAATTATGATAATTGCTAATGACATACAATTTATCATAATATATCCAAACATTCGCAATCAAAACTGTTGATAATCAATAAATCAGGCAATCCAATCCAATGTACACTGTAGTTATCATGTTAGTCATCTTTTTCTCAACAGTTCAATGTATTATAAACAGCTACACATGGAATCAAAATGAAAGGGAAACTTAAAATTTTCTTCCTCTGAATTCAACTTTACATGCAAGAAGGCAAAAATAATATTTTCTTTTTTTCGGGGCTACTTTTTACAACTTACTGTCTAAATCTGCATCATTTAACATTGCAATGAATTTCTTGTGCACCATTTTTTTTGTTTCCAGGGTTTTTTTTTGCATGTCTGGGGCAAAATCACCCCAGCCATTTTAAATTTTGCATTTCACCTTTTTTTCTTATTGAAAACTGACTGTTACTTCAAACCATGCATGACCATGCAGAAAAAACTGTCTGGTATTCCACATAATTTCCATTCAAATATCAAATTTCCCTCTCTGCTTCGTGTTGCTACGGAAACAATGTTTGTTTGGTATATTTATAAAGTAACATGCACTTTTAAATATTTCCTTCCTGGCTCTTCACACACACTAAACAGAATTTCCTGTATAAGGTATTTCCTCTCTATCAGAGAAAAATGAATGCATCTACATGTAAACTGAGTTATGGAAGTTTTCTTTCAAGGACAAGTCCACCCCAACAAAAAGTTGATTTAAATAAAAAGAGAAAAATCCAACAAGCAAAGCACTGAAAGTTTCATCAAAATTGGATGTAAAATAAGAAAGTTACATTTTAAAGTTTTGCTTAATTTCACAAAACAGTTATAATGATATCCTGGACGGTATGCAAATGAGACTGATGATGTCATCCACTCACTATTTCTTTTGTATTTTATTACATGAAATATTCAAATTTTCTCCTCATTGTCAAGTGAAACAACCATTAATAACTCCCTGAGCATGTGGAATTAGCATTATTTAATATTACATGTACATGTATATGGTTCAGTCAAGTTGGTCCGTATTGTCAATATATGTAAAAAGGAAATATTTTATAATTCACATAATAAAAACAAAAGAAATAGTGAGTGAAGGAGATCATCAACTAGCTTAGCCGGGTAATATAGGAGCGCCTTGAGCACCTAACAAGGTGGATATGTGCGCAATATAAATATCCTATATTATTATATTATTATTATCAACTGTCTCATTTGCATGTCACTGAATTGTGCATATCACTGTTTTGCAAAAAAAGGCAAAACTTTAAAATGTAAGAACTTTCTTATTTTACATCCGATTTTGATGAAATTTTTTCAGCATTATTCTAGTTTGATTTTTCTCTTTTTATTCAAATCAACATTTTTCTCGGGTGGACCTCACCTTTAAAGACTTTCATATAATGAATGTTAACAGATCATCCATACATGTACATGTACATGTAGGTCTGGGGAGCGTTTCATCAATATTTTCATCCGACAAGTTGTCAGATCTGACATCTTTCCATGATTTTGATTGGCTGAGAGACACTGTTCCTATGGTAACTGTCGGATAAAATGGGACTTGTCGGATAAAACGTCCGACAAGTCCTTTCATGAAACGCCCCCCCAGATGTCGGCAAAAAACTCTACAGAAGGAACCATGAGAATTTCAGACTAGGAAATTATTAACGATCATGTTTCTTGTAATGCCTCACACTGTCACATACAAAAGCATGTTTCCATGGAGCCAAACATGACACATACAAATATTCTCAACAAAGATTATTTGCTTGGATGACATATTCTATGTCTTTCATCGCTACTGCTCCTGTCTTTCCTAAAATACATTGTAACCTGATTCACCGAATCATTCTTCAATACATGAGCCACTCTACCTACATGTACTACATTATGACAATTTATATGATGAGTGGGAGTTAAGCTGAGTGATAAAAAATCTGATATATTGCACATAATTACTGTACTGTACTTTGAAAATAACACACAAACCAGGTGACAGTACATTATTTTGCAAAAAAAAATATTCATTTATAGCCTGATTCACAGGATCAGCAGACTGGAAAAGAGTGATTTTGGGAATGTTACAACTGGTGGCAGCGGTGGGATCAAAATGCATATATCATGTAGCCTTTAGTTAGCATCAAGTGCTACTGTAATTAACAGACCATTATCCTTTTTTTTTCTTGTTGTACATGTATATTCAAACTTTAGATGCAAATAGAATAACTCCTCCCAAGCTCATTTCTTTCAAGATCTGCATTTGAAAATCTGATTAGGGAATTTAATGTTTAGATGTAGATTCATTGCCTCTTGTAAGCAGTTCAAACAGGAACATACTCTTAGATAAATTTCCATGTCTGAATGCAAATATACATTCAAAAAATATATATATATCATGTTTGAGTTTCTTGAACACTTAGAAAAAAAGTCAGATGAAATAATTATCTAGGCCTCAATTTGTAAAGCTCATTACTGTGTACATGAACATGTATATTCTGCCTTAAGGTATCAAGGTTGTGGTTATCTCCAACCACAATGAAATGGAAGCTGTCGTGGAATACAACAGGATTGCTTGAGAGAATGAACTGACCCAGGCAAAGAAGAGAATAGATTCTTTCTTGCATACCAATAATCAATCAAAATAACTCTATACCTGTAAAAGAAAGCATCACTCAATAAGTCTGTACAATAGAGGAATACAGTACATGTATATCATAAAAATTATTCATACTACTTGATTCCAAGAAAACTTATACTCATCCAAAATATTTAGCATCATGAAGAATGCCTTGAAGTATTTGGCATATCTCTCTCTCAAAAAAAAACGATACCAATAAATCCCCAGCTCAGATCTTTAACTTTGATGATTCTGTTTTCTCCTACCTGTTAAAAACAAGATCTTGTGTCTGCTCCGCCAAAAGAGAAGGTAAAAACTGAGATGAGATCGCAGAGATGTCCGTTTTCAAAAGGCCCTGTATGTGAGAGATGCTACGCAGGGGCCAATAATGTATTATCATTACCAATGCAATGCCACTCCCTTTCAGCAGCTCAGAGATGGGTAAGGCTCTATATCAGCCTGTAGAATCTAATGTATTCACTCACAGTGCGGAGAGTGTGGTATATTCCCGAGAATGCTAACATGGAGCAACCAACCAACGCTCAATAAAATACCTCAACGGTATCCCACGATGAATGCTCATGTGTGCATTGATGCTTGTACTGTATGTCTACTGTGTGTGTGCATGACTGCGTGTATATTTTCTATAGGTGCGTTGAGTGTGTGTGGACCTTTTCAATATGCCCCCCTCTTGGTAAATACAGTTCCAATCGTTAGTCTTCTTTAAGTTTTACTTCTTTTTTTATTGGTGTGGGTTTTTTTTTCAGTCTCATCAGTGCCTTGGACAATGAAAAATAATCTATGATAGTAATTTTCGCTTTTACAACGGAGTAGCGCCTAGAACAACGGGACAAAAAGCAGGTACAGATATATTATTATTGGTTATTACTGGCAACCTACAGAGTTTAGATTATATTTCGACTTTCAAACTTGAACCCAATCCATCCCAATCCCACAAACATGCAAAATATGAAAAACAATATTCTGTTCTTCTTGTTCCAGCAATTGACATCTCCAGACCTGGTGGGTGTTTCATAAAGCTGTTCGTAAGATACGAATGACTTTACGCACGACTGGTGATCCTTTCTTGTGCTATGCGATATCCCTATATGTAATTGATTTATGACCTAAGAACAGGTTCCAGTTGTGCGTAAAGCCGTTCGTAACATTACGAACAGCTTTATGAAACACCCACCAGATAGTATCCTCCTGCTGAGTCTTGTTTGTTTTGTATCCATAAACAGCACACAAAAAATAATCTGTTTATATTGTGCAGTAAATGAAACATTCTCACGAAAACAAATGAGGTGCATGTACATGTTCAAAATAAAAAAAATGTAACACCATTACAATTATCACAAATAGTAGGCCTACAGTACATAAAATTTTGTCTGAAATCACCAAAGGTAACACTTCTGTGGGGCATTTACTTTATGACAGCAAAATAGAAAACAATGGAAAAGACACAAAACTAACCAAGGCCAAAAACAAGGACATTCAGTGTATAAAAATGCCCAATGTGATTTAGTATTCACTATGCTGCCAGTGAAAAATAATACATTTTATGAATACAGTCTGTAAAAATGAGACTAAACCATACTGTGGAGAATTTATTATGCCAATAATCCCATTAATGGTCTATGAGATTAAATTGTTTAAACATTAGAGTCACCTCACTTCAGGACACATGTTTATTCTGGGGTCCTCTTACAAAGAGTTGCGATTGATCCGATCAATCGCAACAATGGAAAGCCAGAAAAGTCAACATTTATATTGGACGTTTGTTCAAAAGATTTTCTAGACATGAATGTATTATCCATGAATTCACTGATTTCTTGACAATTTGTTGTGTTCTTTGTTTACAAAGGACATTTTGCAAATTTCCTGTAGAAAAAATTATGGCACTGATGGATTCCCATAGAGTTATGATTGATTGGATCAATCGTAACTCTTTGTAAGACGGGGGCCCTGGCTTATAGAGGTACAAGAATTTAATTACGCCAATATAACTGATTAAAGGTCAATGAGGTAAAGCACACTGTACAAGCAACATATTTAATAGATCTATATGCCTCAATGTACATTGAGACAAATGTGTAATCTGTGAGATATGAAAATTATACAAATTGTAGTTTTCAGAATAATATACACCCCATGTAGATACATATAGGCCTGTAATAAAAACAAAGATGTAAGATGATAAGAAATATAATCCTACATGAATGCCCATAGGGCTACAATGTATTTGTAAATGTATAGCCATGTACTTCTGGTGCATAGATGGGGGTGGACCTTGGGGGCACTTGTCCCGTACCCCCCCCCCCCTTAAAAACAAGTTATACAGCAAAGAAAGAGGATGAGATGAAAAGGGGAAGAAATATGGGTGAAATGCAATTTTCTGATTGTGTCAAAATCTATCACAAAATTATAGTTTTAATTAGTAAGGCCATTTTTTTTTCAAAAGAAATTTGGCTTTTCACACAATGTCCTTTCCCTTCATTTAAAATCCTTTGCTCATATGTGATGACGTACAGTGTATATCATTTTATGTAGCGATGGACAGTACACATACAGTACATAGAGCAGACATACAAATACACACCCATATGCAAATCCACAACATAGCTTATAATACATAAATGTACATTTGTACATTCAACAATCGGTTTTGGGAGTAACCCCCTTCAAAATCCATCAGATGAACATGTACATGTATCTCACTTACTGTTGCGCTCTATGAGGAAGAGGATGAGGTAGGAGAGCAGGTAGCAAAGAGCGTACAACGTTCCCAGGAACAAGATGAGTAAGAGAAAGAGATCTGGGTGGTCATCAAGAAAAGGACACACTGGCATAGCACCACTCCTACCCTCTACATGTATCTACGCACAATGACACACTCAATGACAGTCGCAACGACGGTCTCAATGACGTCAGCGTCCTCGGTAAGAACTCATCAGCTAGGACCGCGGGGTCTGCGAGTCAGGGGTGGATGATTAAGCATGAATTCAAGCAGGAGCCACAATGCACAAGTGTCTCCTCCTAGGCTAATCAGGTTAGCAGACAGCGACTGGAATGGAGACCTTATTACGTGATGTGATACAAAGAATCACACATTATCATTCAATTATCAATTTCTACAGTATGCTGATATTCATGTCAACGAGCTGTTAAAAGCTACTATCTACTGTACATGTACAATTTGGAGACATGTACATGTATCATCAAACAGAGCATGGCTTTCCGAGAGATGTTGAAAGCAGGTCTAGATCTCTAGAGCAGCTGGTGCACAAGACACAAACTTGTCATTAGAGGCACTAAACAGTAAACAAAAACAGAGATTTTGGATAATGGAATACTACTGTATTACGTTTTGAAGTACAGTAATTTTAATAGAACAAGCAATACTGTGATTCCTGTCCTTCCATCTGATGAGAGACCAATGTGAATAACAAATTTTCCAGAGTGAAGCTACGTGTAATTCCTTTTTTTCTCATTAATGACAAAACAAGATTCATTTCCACATGCATGATGAAGAGAAGAACATTATTCAAGATGCAACAAGAAAAAAATATTTATATAGTTGTGATTGTCATGTGATTCAAAGTCATTAATAAATATTCCAAGAGTCAGGCATCAGTAAATCTCTGCAACAGTACAAGATGCTTTTGATATGATACATGTACGCATGATGAACGGAGCATACTTCCAAGAAATCCGCTGTCAAATATTCCGCTTGAGCAATGATGCTACACCCACAAGAGATGCGATCCCTTCACCAATCCACTCCAGCAACTCCTACATGTACCTGATGGAAACCATCACATCATCAAAGATATATTTAACACTCATACACATGCAATATGCATCTGAAAGTTAAGGTTATGCAAGCAAAGCAATCCGAGACTGCATCAATAGCCTGATGCACTGCCGTCCAGCTCTCGCTCTGTCTCTCCTTCTTGCTAATGACGTCCACACGGCTTGTTTCTGCATACCAGGCTCAATTTGAACTGATTAGAATTCAACTAAATTAACACCAGTCTACCACCTGCATTCTAAACCGGCTAGCACTTTACGGACAAGGGACACAGTAAATGATTTCTGTTTTCCTCAGCTTCTTAAAATCGGCTGAAGCACTCGGCAGAGTCTGGCGATAGGGAGATAGGAAAACTAGGACAGAGATGAGAGGAGGGAGAGACAGAGAGAGAGACACAGAAGTCAGGGATAGAGTACCAGGTGAGAAAGAAAGAGAAAGAGAGACAGGGAGGAGAGAGAGGGAGAGATGGACATGCAAAAACTGCCAATGAAAAGAATAATAGATAAAGCCAGGCAAATAAAAAGGGAATCTAGAACACATTCACAAATCTTCAACAATCTATGAGACTCCAGGAGGGCAATGAAAGCAGTTCACATATAATAAAGCATCTTCCATTAAAATGTTGACATTAAACTGTGCACATTAATCAGGACATAGAATAATGAATCTGAAAACTTATCAATTGAGTAAAGGTTGAGAGTAAAAATTGTGTCACTTAAGGTGGTTTCAAACCGCCTCGATCACAAGAATCCCCGTTAAATTGCGAGAACTTTTTTAGGCTAAAAAATACGCATTAATTATTCCTGCATTCACATCGCCCTGAAACATACCCTACGGGAAAAGTTCCCGAAGTTGCGAGCATGCGCAGTATGGTCTGATAAGCAGGCAAGGCGTGAGATTCAAAATCACTAGCCCAGCAGCCACCCACGCCGCCGCGCCCAACGACACGCTGGGCTAAAAGTTCCCGTAATTTGCTTTCACATTGCCAAAATACCTGCGACCTTAATCCCCATGAAAGTTCTTGTAATTTCGCCAAGTACCTGCTATTTAGCGGGTATTTTCTTTCAGGGAAATTACACGTAGTTTGCTTTCACATTACCAAAATACCTGGTATTTTCTGATCGGGGTAAATTTCCCGATCAGAGAATACCTGGAACTGACGACCTTCGAGGCGGTCTGAAACCACCTATGTACATGTATTTATAACCAGAGGATCAGAGGAAAATCTTGGGGAAAGGTGGGACATGCCTCATATCAGGCCCCACTTCCAATGAGTGAAAACAAAAGGCAAGAGAGGGGGGAATGAGAAGCAGAGCCTGAGAGAGAGAGAGAGAGAGAGAAAAAAGCAAAAAGTCTCTTGAATTATCTCACAAGTCAAAACAAACATGTACAATGTACAGACAAAATTTCTGTGCTCACTCGGGTATCATATAAGGATGCAATGATAGCATGTGCCCTGAGCGCCTTGATATGCCACTGCACAGTAAAGAATTTTTGCATCAAAGAACATTCTTTCAATTCGTTTCCCCAAAGTAATTTTCTACTTTACAATGTTACAAATCCGTCAGCTCAAGAGCCCGAAAATATTTCTCATTAAACAATTTTGCAGGTTATTGAAATGTGACCTTTAATAATAAAGAGGAGATAGGAACAAAAATGTAGAGCAAAATACAAAGGGGATATCACCAGCCGACTGGGCCCTCAATAAATAACACAGCATGCAAGAGAGCCAGTCTGAGACTGAATATTAATGCTGTTGCCATGGGCAACAATGATGTCAGACTTGACAGTTGCAGATGGTTGGCTGCTATATTTTGCACATATTAGTGCTAAGCTAGGCAGTGCGTGTACATAGAGGTAACCCTGTATCACACTCTATCAGTTAAAAATTGCAACAAGTCATGATCTGTAGGCCTACATAAGCAATGTGCATGAGATTCCCTACACTAAGACCCTATTGTCATTACAATCATAAAACTAATTTGGAAACTGGTTTAAAAAACCAGTTTGTAAGATTGCATTGCTAGTGCTCATATCTGATTACATGAAAGTGGTTTTCAAAACCACTTCACCTAGAGCAGTCTTGTTGCTAGGAGAATGCTCTGTGTGGTGACATTTTTTCAGGCAAAATTTGAAACCACAGCATAGACATTCTACATGCATGTACTGTACAATGTATAGAGTAGCGCCCAACAATGTGCAAAGATCGCTTCCAGAAGAAATGTTGTGTCTTCTCTTCACCTACTCTTCAACAAGTTTAACAAGGCAGAGACGTCAAAAAAAAACCATTAAGTGTATCTTGGGGTGGTTTTTCAAACTGAAGATCTCTTCCAAGAACACTTCAAGTGTCCCCATTACAAGTTAAACTATTTCCCACGGGGCACTTCCATTGAGAAGTGGATACCATGAGTGACCATGGGGTCTCGAAAAGCACCCTAAACACGTAATTTCCATAATATGATATTGCACCCCTCAAAGGACAAGTCCACCCAAACAAAAACTTGATTTGAATAAAAAGAGAAAAATTCAACAAGCATAACACTGAAAATTTCATCAAAATCGTATGTAGAATAAGAAAGTTATAACATTTTAAAGTTTTGCTTCACTTCACAAAACAGTTATATGCATGTCTCGGTCGGTATGCATATGAGGGAACTGATGACATCACTCACTAGAAATATTTTGATTTTCTCGTCATTGTCATGTGAAATGAAGTTTCATTCCTCCCTGAACACGTGGAATTCCATTATTTTAACATTTTGTGCTTTAGGCAAGGAGGTCCTAATGGGTGATTCCATACGTGTCGTACGGGACATTTAGAGAACATTTGACAGTTTCTGACAAGAAAAAACAACAAATATTCCAGTAACTATAGGTGGTCATCAACTAATACCAGAGTGTAAGAAAAACCAAGACTTAACATGACTTGAATTCACATCCTGTATAATACAGATCAAAAATAGTAATGTGTCGTACGGACGAAGAAAAAGTGGCTTTTTTAGAAACCTGAAGTTTGTACTCAAAAGTCTGTGAGTTGGGCAGATAAATTTCATAGAAACTGAACTCAAATTGACACTCAATTACCCAAGAACAAACACATTTATAAAAGAAAGCAAAATAAACATTCATGAATAAATAAAGCAAATTATAATTTTCGAGAACATTGTGGCGTACGGGACATTCAAAATGTGTCGTACGGGACATCTCTAAATTGAAGCCAAACTTTCTTACTTTATGTCACTTTGACTTCTTCAATCACATTATTTGGTTGATGATAATGATAATCCCATCAAACTAAGACATTCATTAGGTTAGAAACCGCTATTAGGTGAATATTTCTGTCAATATATCATAAACAAAATAATGTGTCGTACGGGACAATTGTGTGTCGTACAGGACACTTCTGTGTCGTACGGGACACATGTGTGTCGTACGGGACACTTGTGTGTTGTACAGGCACTTGTGTGTTGTACTGGTCAGCCTGAATAAATAAACATGAACTTTTTATCAGAAGGAGCATTACCCCTAAATTCTTGCTTATTTATGAATAATCTTTTAATAAGCAGTCATTCAGGACAATACAATTAAGTAACCTCAATATATACAATTGGGAGCAATATGTTATAATTTTTTTCATGATGGGAAATGTACAAGTGTTCACAGCATTTTTACGAGCTGAAAAACTTCAGGTTTCGTGTGAAGTTATATTTTAGGGAACTAATTGATGATTTCCAAACACTATTTAACCAATAAATGAATGAAACTTTGTATAAATTATGGGGCTAAAATGATGATGTTATGATTTTTTATATAAAATGTATATCTTCATGATATATGTCACAACTGTCACTTTTTTTGCTTTTTTTTGGTCACAATTTTTTTTTCTAAAGAAATGCGATTCTACTTTTTCAAACCCATCTGCATTTCATGAAACCATATGGTTTGTCTTATTTTCCAGATTTTTTTACAACTTGAAAAAAGTAAGGAGTTTCAATACTGTATATAAAAAATAGTGATCATCAAGGGAAGTCCAAATAGATGATCATGATGATTGATATGTATTTTATTTTACATCTTATAATAATTCCACGTTAGCATGCAAGAGGGAGTCATCTTCCCGGCTAGGTTGAAATAATTATAAAAATTTTCTTTTCCTGCTCAATGAAAATAAATTAACCTGCTCTGATCAGTGAAAATCACCAATTTAGCTGAAGGGATTCACAAAAGTATAAGCCTACATGAAATCAATTAAAATGTTTAGAATCACCTATTTCATGTTCTGTGGAGATAAACAAAGTACTTTTTCAGTTCATTTAATGTTAAATCAATTAAATGAATTTAAATATGCCTACTATTTATGGTTTCTGAATCCAAATCCTGCAATTAAATTCATTATTATATTGTGTGTCGTACGGGACATTTTTTAATAGGACAATAATTGAAAAATGAAGGGCAGTAATTAGATCCTTATGGGATAAATCGATCACCCATGGGTCAAACAAAGAGAAACTCATTTTATGAAATTGCATCATCAAAAATAAAATTGTAGGAAAAACTTTTGCATTGTCATGTGTCGTACGGGACATTGCCAAAAATAGGTTCGGAAAAATCAAGGCTGCCCCTATTATGGATCATGAAAATGTTGTAGATATTATTTGGAACCATCAATGATATATTATTCTATTGACCTGCAATATTTTCAATCTTCTCTTGCTTTGCAAATAATTGTTTCAGGTGGAATTTGTACTTGACTATTCAATGAGCAAAATTATTGAAAATTTAAAATTCCATTGTTCTCCCCCAAAAAAACTATATTTGTCTTCACTTTTCATTAAAACTCATAATTTTCATAAAATTTAGGTATCATAGTAAAATATTACACTACTTATGACTTATTGAAAGCATGTTGAAATTTATGATATTTTTGAAGTTCTAGTGTGGAATCGCCCTAATCATCAATTCATAAAAATTGAAATATTGTATAATTCAAACAATAAAAAACAAAAGAAATAGTAAGTGACATCATCCATCATCGACTCTCTCATTTGGATGTACATGTAACTGATTCGTTCATATAACTATTTTGTTCAAAATAAGCGAAACTTTGAAATGCAGCCCTAACATGATCTTGTCTGCACTCGGTACCTTTAAGGTTTGGTGACCCATGACTGAACTTACAACAAACATCTCTGAGGTCTGACTGGATGCTTTGATTCAGCTCAATTAAAAAACCCAATCACAGTTGGTAAGTGGGTTGTCAGCTGTTAAATCCAAAGGTAATGTTCATTTCAAGTATGAAGTATACATAGCCTACATGTATGTACCCACTGGCAAAGACTGTGGTAGTTTGCAATGCAAGCACAGACACATATTTGACGCTTTGATCAATAACGGGTCTAGAGTGAAGACTAGACTCCGCAGACTCTGTCTGTGTCCCACAGTACATGTTACATAGTGAATCTAGTCTCACTACTTCAGACCCTGCATAATGCACTATGCCAATTGCGGAAATGAAAGGTCTGTGAATGCAGACTAAGACTGGGGTGCAGCCATAGGCAGCGGAAGCAGGGGGGTCCTGTCCCCCTAAATCTGAGGGGGGACGGTCCCCCCAAAAAAATTTTTTGTTGATACTCTTCTTTTTTCGTTTTCTTTTTGCCTGTCAATTTTGTTTCCTGCACCCCCCTAAAATTTTGGTTGATAACCCCTTTTTTTTGTTTTGCTTATCAAATTTTTTACCTGTTTCCATCCCAAAATTTCAGGTACATGTAGGCCCCCCTAAAGATTTTGGATTCTCTGGACAATGGCAATGGGTGCAGCCACATATTACCCTTTGCGATTCCACCCCCCCCAAAAAAAAAAAATTGAGGGGAGGGGTTTAAGAAATCATTGCATTGTAAAAATGTTCAACATCTTGACTTTTCATCAGATTTCATAAAACTTCAAATAATAATCATAGGGTGTGGGTAAATAGACTAGTCTGACTAAAGAATTTCTCTGAAACTCACGAGACCTACTTGTATCCAATGGCTTACATTCACACCATACTATAGTAAAGAAATGAAAGATCAAATAGTAAACAGCACTCGTACAATAATACCTCAGTCACATTTCTCCTACGGCCAACGTAAGGCGACTAAAAAACAGCCGTTTTAACATTTTTTGTACCAGCTTCATATATAATTGGTTTGAATAAATTTGATTAAACAGCTGCTTTCGACTCGTAGTATGGCGGCCAAAAAGGAAATGTGACTGACATATTAATCATCAAACTTCAAGAATCACAGGTCAGATAACATAAAATAGCTTATTTTAATGATTGAAAGAAACAAACTTACTGAGTTATTTTATTCCTTATAACGGTCAAAAATCTACACCAAAACTGTCCAACTGTATCCTCCACCAATTCTTAATTTTGTGACCCTGAAATTATTGCCAATGTATTTTGTGTAAGGGTGGGCCGCTCAGTCTCAGGAAGTTAATAAGGCTCTGTTGTGAAGCTACCCACAGATCTTTTCAAAAGATACAAGAGGTGTTCAAAGTGAGTCCACAGCCTTGTTGTACAATGAGTTTGTTTATAGTCACTTTAATCTGCTTTGTCCTCAGATCCACCTTTCCCCCACTTAATCCTTTGTCCTGTCATAATCACCTCCAGGATCTGGAGGAAGTGGCTCATTTCCAATTAACGGTTCCTCCTCAGTAAAATGAGTTCACAATCACATTCTTCACAATGCAGTTTAAATTGAAAGGAGGGGGTGGTTCCAACCTCTGGTCAATTCCATAAAATGCTCAACCCAATTTTTCTCAAGTCTTACTTCACTTTATAAACTGATCAAATCATGGTCCTTAATACAGAACATTACACACTGTCAACAAGAAATCAGAGACAGAAAATTTCATGACGGTCCCACATATAGGGAGTCAGAGGTACATATTTTATGGAAATTGTCCTATAGGGATCGGAAAAAAAGTGGTCAAGAATACTGGTATCATCCAAACAAACTTTAAAGATCAAAATGCTCATTTTTTAAAAATGGAACCAGATTGCAGCATTTAATATTTAAGTTTGGGTTATCATGTAGAACACAGTTAAAGGAGAATCTAACCCAAATAAAAACTTGATGAATTTTCAAAAATTCAAAATATTGGTAATTACCAAACCCATGGAGACTTCAAATTAGCCGCATATGTGATATCATAGTGATGCACATGTATTAAAGGCAAGGACTACTCTTTCATGTACTCCAGTACCAGGGTGCTACATATAAGCACTTGCCTGATTGCCCGGGGCAAGTAAATCTTAGAGTCAGGTAAGTGTTGTGAAGTAAAATACCAAAACTACTTGCCCAAATTGGGCAAGCAAAATTCTCACAGTAGAATGACCATCCATGGCAGGTAGATCAGTTCATGTCAAAAGAGAGAAAAAGGTGAATGGTTTATAAAACTGCAAAACTTTGTTTTTAAGAGGTAAAACTTTTCTTTTCAAGGATTTTTTCGGGCAAGTGAAATAGATTTTGAGGCAAGTATATTCCAACTATTTGAAAACATAGTTAGCCTGACTGGGCAGGTGCTTCTAAAAAGTTATGTAGCACCCTATCCTATACATAAATTTGCTAAAATGTCATTTTTTACTTATAGTAAAAAGTAAAGTTTAACTTTTAGTAAAAAGTAAAGTTTTACTTTTAGTAAAAAGTAAAGTTTTACTTTATATATTCTTTTATGAGGACATAAAACAATACAGTACCTAGGTTATACAGTGCGTCCCAGAATAAACGAAACTGAGATTTAGCGATCATTTATCATAACTTAATCATAAATAGAATAGACAAATGACCTACCAATTTAAAGCTTAGAATCTCCTCTTTCATCTGATATTACTTAGGTTATTTCTTATTCACGCATGAGTGAGCAAAAACAATTTGAAGAAAGGATACCAAAAACTCATTTGGCGGGGGTATCTGGGTTTCAAAGAGAAAACCACATTTCTGAAAAGTTCAATATCTGCTCTTTAATTTGGTACCTCAATTACAGAAAATGGTCAAGAAATAAAAAAGTTCTGGTCATTTGAAATAAGGCTTGTATTTCCATAATTTCATGAGATAAACGAGTTTTCACCGGTTTCCTACAGAAGCTTTCGCAAGGTGAACAAAAGATTTAATGCATGGCTGATCGTCAACAAAACGGAGTGTCGAGTGAGTTTGAAAGCCAGCCTGGAGAACCTTTTCATTTTATGAAATTATTGAAATTCAAGCCTTATTTCAAATGACCAGAACTTTGTTATTTCTTGACCATTTTCTGTAATTTAGGTATCAAATTAAAGAGATATTGAACTTTTCAAAAATGTGGTTTTCTTTTTGAAACCCAGATACCCCCCGCCAAATGAGTTTTTGATATCCTTCCTTCAAATTGTATTTGCTCACTCATGCGTGAATAAAAAATGATCTAAGTAATATCAGATGAAAGAAGAGATTCTAAGCTTTACATTGGTAGGTCATTTGTCTATTTTATTTATGATTAAGTAATGATAAATGATCGCTAAATCTCGGTTTCGTTTTTTCTGGGACGCACTGTATAGATTACTGCCTCAGGGGAATGGGTACTTACATGTATAAAGTACATGGCCTATGGAAAAGTAGTCCTTGCCGACTCCTTGCCCCTTGTCATAATTTACTTAATACCAAGTTGCCAATTTGAAATCTACAGTCTTAGGGATGTCAATTTTAAAGCTGCCATAACTTTCTTATTGCTTGTCTAATATCTTTTAAACTATAACCATTCTGTTTTATTTATTTTTCTCCTTTCCAACACAATATGGAGGCAGCAGAGCTCAGTCGGTTAGACTTTGAGCGCATCTTTCGGATAAGATTGTAGATCTCAACGTGAGGGGCTCGAGTCCTGCTCATGCGGAAACGCATCTAACAAAAAATCTGATGCTGTAGCATTGTGTGTTAGCGTGCCTCACCGCTGTATTCAGTGCAGGTGTGAATGCAATTGAAAAACACTCCGTCCATCGGAAAGGACACAAATGTTAGTCCCGAGTATAGGAGAGTCACAACCTATGCACGTTAAAACCAATACACTATTCGTCAAAGAGAAAGGTGTCCACCTGATGTATTGCACCTGCCAGTCCCGGCAAAATTCAGGTCTTGAAAATCAATCTTGATGTTCATATGCCATAATGTTTGGCTTATTTTCTCTTTTTCTATGGGACAAATGCTTGATTTTCTTATACTGTCCGTTTTCATTACAGCAATTCATCATATAACTTGGCTCTTTGTAAATTTAATTCTTTAAATTATTTTTTCTTAATTTAAAATAGAGATTGAAAAATGAAATATTTCTTGCCATATAACTTTCCACCAATAGAGGGCGTACACAAAAATATGCCCAAAATTCAAGTTTTTTAGCTCTCTGGTGAATACTAAAATTATTCCCAAGTTATTAATGAAAAATAAATTGCAACTGTAATGATTTTTTAAAGTGTGTGCTATGTACAGCATTTGCATTCCATACTGCTACCTGTAGTCTGTGTACATTCACCACAGGCAGGGTTGTAGCCACTCATTCTATGAACAAGGTTATGTATAACCTTGTTCTCTGTTACTCCTCCCTGTGTGGTGAAATACAGTTGGCAATGTTTGGCTTATATTCTCTTTTTCTTTGGGTCAAATGCTTGATTTTTTGACACTGTCAGGTTCTGTTACAGCTATTCATCATATAACTTGGCTCTTAAGTAAATTTGATTCTTTGAATTATTTTTTCTTAATTAAAAATAGAGATTGAAAAAATATAATTGTCTTGCCATATTACTTTCCACCAATAAAGGGCATACACAAAAATATGCCCAAAATTCATGTTTTCGAGTGCTCTGGTGAATACAAAAATTACCCCTGAATTACTAATGAAATATAAATTGAAACTGTACTTAATAGTATCTTTGGTCACAAAAGTGATATTTTAATGATTTTTAAATTGTGTGCTGTGTAATGGCAGTGAGTCCAAACTTCGCGCGTGTCCATACTTCGCGGACGATCATTATCTCAAAAATTAGCCAATATCCTTAAAATCTGACATCACCAACGTGAAGATACAAAAAATAACCCTTTGTCACCGTTAGCACCCGTTTTGAAGAAATCTGATACTCTCAACAAGCATCAAAATATATCCATTTTGCAAGCAGATATCAACAAAAATGTGAGTTAAATGTGGTACTAACCGATTCTATAGTATTTTGCCATCAATCTGAAATAAATATTTTACTTTTTGAGCTTGAGTTTTGTTTGAATCTCCACAAATATTTTGGTCCGCGAAGTTAGGACACACTTTTTCTGAACGGTTTTCCAGCACAGAGCGCATTCGCCGATCCGAATGGAATTTCGAAATCACGATACCGATGAAACCCCTTGACCTACTTTACATTTTCATCCATGATTTTATAGTTTACGATCTTGCCGTCAATGTGGTAACTATTTCTTGAATTGGTTTTGTATAAATTATTAATATTTTGTGAACAAATTTAAGCCTGATGAATATTTTTGTAAAGTGTGCGAAGTTTGGACACCCCATCGTACAGCATCGGCATACCATAGTCCTACCTGTAGATTCCCCACAGGCAGGATGGTAGCAGTGAACAAGTGATCATTACCTTGTTCACAGCACTTGTTCACTGCTACCACCCTGCCTGTGGGGAATCTAGAGGTACATGTAGGACTATGGTATGCCAATGTTGTACAGAGCACACACTTTAAAAAATCATTAAAATATCACTTTTGTGACCAAAATTACAAATTTCAATTTATTTTTCATTAGTAAATTATACCCTTTTTACACAGGATTTTCTTAACCCCGTACTATCGCTAACCCCGTACTATCCTTAACCCCGTACTATTTTTTTTCCTTTTCACACATGCCAAATTGTTATTGCTAACCCTGGATAAGGAATGCTTGCTTTTTACACACGAAACTCGCTAACCCCAGACTAATGTTTTTTGTCGATCATTTGTAGTACAAGTACTTCACTCGTACACTTTTTTCACACGCTAAAATTTCCTTAACCCCGTACTATAGGTGGGGCTAATTTGCTATTTAGCCCCACCTATAGTACGGGGTTAAGCTTAGCCCACTTTCGTTTTACACTAGCGATCATAACCCCGTACTATCGCTCTTAGCACCGCAATTGCTGGGATAACCCTGCTTTTTTGCAGGGCCAAATAATCCCGTACTTAGGGCTGGGACTAAAACCCGGGTACCCGGGTCCCGCCCGGAAGCCTCGGGTACCCGGGTAGAAAAATCAATACCCGATACCCGAAAATTGCTCACCAGTATAACGTACATTTGATTTGTATTGCGTAGTGTACTGTAAGACATGATTGTAAACTCATCACAAAAGTACACAAGTCTCATTTTGAATCTCACCAATTACCCTCGAAATGTCCATAAATATACTAGTTTTTCAAGTGATGATGATGTGACTGAGATCGTTCAATCGTCGCCATGTTTCTTTTGCAGCGCAGTGACGTCATCCAGCCACTGCGACGCAAGCCAATTTATGAATGAACATATAGTAAGCATGCGCATTGCAAGCCCAGCCTCACGCAGTATTCCGTCAAAGCAAGTCTGCAATACTCTGTCACCTCGTACCAAAATCGACCTAGTATTCCACTTTCCTTTATTTCATATGAATTATGAAAGGTATTCTTAGAGGATCTGTTTTCTCACCGATACCACGCAGGTAAGCAAATTTTATTACTTCTTGCTTTTCCGTCAAAATCTTACGAAGTAGCGTCGATGTTGCATCGTGTTTGTGAGTTTGTAGAATCTATCGCTAGGTGAACAAAGTCAATTGATTTCCGGGTTTCGGAGCATACGAGGCGCCAGCCAAACACGTTCTTGATACCATTTTCAGTTCATCATAAACCGAAAATGGTAACACGATCGTGATTGGCTGGCGCATTTGACGCTCCGAAACCCGGAAATCAATTGACTTTGTTCACGTATTTTGGTGCCATTTTCCCCAAAGCTCTTATAGCGATAGATTCTACAAACTCACGAACACGATGTAATATCGACGCTACTTCGTAAGATTTTGACGGAAAAGCAAGAAGTAATAAATATTTGCTTACCTGTGCGGTATCGGTGAGAAAACAGATCCTCTGAGAATACCTTTTATAATTCATATAAAATATAGAAAAGTGGAATTCTAGGTCGATTTTGGTACGAGGTGACAGAGTATTGCAGACTTGTTTTGACGGAATACTGCGTGGGGCTGGGCTTGCAATGTGCATGCTTACTATATTTTCATTCATAAATTGACCTGCATCGCATTGGCTTGATGACGTCACCAATGGGGTTTTTCCACCAGTCATATTTCGAGCGACATGATTTTCGGGTACCCGCCCGAAAATTAACACGGGTACCCGAAGAGAAAAAAACCAAAAAGTCCCAGGCCTACCCGTACTATAGGTGGGGTTAGCCCACTTTGCAAAAATGCTGTGTAAAAAGAAAGTGGGCTAAGCTTAACCCCGTACTATAGGTGGGGCTAAATGGCAATTTAGCCCCACCTATAACGGGGTTATGGAAATTTTAGCCTGTGTAAAAAGGGTATTAGGAATAATTTTTTTATTCACCAGAGCGCTCAAAAACTTGAATATTTTTGTGTACGCCCTCTATTGGTGGAAAGTAATATGGCAAGAAAATTTTCATTTTCTTATCTCTATGTTTAATTAAGATAAAAATGATTTAAAGAATTAAATTTAAATAAGAGCCAAGTTGTGTGAATAATAGGTGTAATGGAAACTGTCAGTGTAAAAAAATCAAGCATTTGCCCCAAAGAAAAAGAGAAAATAAGCCAAACATTGCCACCCTTATTTTGCCACACATGGAGATATAACTGAGAACAAGGTTATATCATAACCTTGTTCACTGCTACCACCCTGCCTGTGGTGAATCTACAGACTACAGGTAGGACTATGGTATGCCAATGTTGTAAAGAGCACACACTTCAAAAAATCATTAAAATATCACTTTTGTGACCAAAATTACTAATTTTCATACAGTTGCAATTTATTTTTCATTAGTAACTTGGGAATAATTTTTGTATTCACCAGAGCGCTCAAAAACTTGAATTTTGGGCATATTTTTGTGTACGCCCTCTATTGGTGGAAAGTAATATGGCAAGAAAATTTTCATTTTTTGATCTCTATTTTTAATTAAGAAAAAAATGATTTAAAGAATCAAACTGAAATAAGAGCCAAGTAGTATGAATAATAGGTGTAATGAAAACTGTCAGTGTAAAAAAAAATCAAGCATTTGCCCCAAAGAAAAAGAGAAAATAAGCCAAACATTGCCACCCTTATTTTGCCACACATGGAGATATAACTGAGAACAAGGTTATATTATAACCTTGTTCATTGAATGAGTTATTATCATCACATCACATCACATCAGGTACGGAAATGAAGGACTTCTCCTGTAGATTTTCCGATCTTTACTTCTAGTAATTGACGGCCTAAACAGTTTAAACTTGTGGAACTTTACGTGCGTTGAGAAATGGAGGTTTTAAATCTTTCCCCCCACCAAAATTTATCCAACAGATGTTTAAACATTTCCACTGATTTTGCTTCCACTACTTCTGTAGGCAGTTTGTTCCAGTCAGAAATTACTCTTTGACTAAAAAATTTGCTCCTTAGTTCCAACCGAGATCGTCCTGTGAAGAGCTTGAACTTGTGACCTCTAGTTGCTGAATGGATTGCAGGTGTGAAAAATGTGTCACTGGAGATCCCAAACTTTCCATTTAACAGTTTATACATGTACACAGTAATCATATCTCCTCTTCGTCTTCTGTAAAACAGTGAGTGAAGGTTTAGTCTCTCTAAACGTATAACCTTGTTCATTGAATGAGTGCCATACCCCGGTACTTATTTTCAGCCTGGATTACCCCTTTGAAATTTGAATTGGGGAAAATTTTGGGTACCGGTACATAACCTCATTAATTTAGCAGAAGGATCCAAGAGTGAGTCAAGGTACAAAATAATTTAGAAAGTTCTTTGAAATTTGTCATAAAGGTGGGGGGGGGAGGTGAAAAAAAGTGAATAAAACTCCTCGAAAGACGAAACAGACTCACTCAGAACTTCAGAAGTCAGATGGCTGCCGGCAGCTTCAATTGCAATTGCTGTCTAAAACCTTCACATCTATTTTTGCCTTTTATGCATTACAGTTGAGAAAATCCCTCAATAAATTTCAATATCTTTTAACAATCCATTGAGTGTCATGTTTCCGTGCATGAGGATGTTGGACTCCCATAACACGGAATCGTGATATCATCTATTTACTTGTGTGCAAAGTACATCGCACATATTGGTAAATGCAACAGCCCCGCACAGAAAGAGAGAAATACATGTCAAACAATGATGAAGTGTCTTTCAACAGTATTTTTTAATCATTTATTTACACTCACCCAATGTATCCTACTGTAAAATCCAGAATTTCGACAGTCTTAACTTCAGTCCAAGTTTAACGTAAAGTATAATTCTCTCACTTCAAAGTTCTTTACTCACTGTCAGTGTCACTGACTCCAGCTAGTATATGTAGGCGCTCTTCATGATCTAGATAGCTCAGTTTTCAGCGCCCCTCCTCCATGCATATATGAACCGGGTACGTATGTACCGTAATTGGAAATTACAACGTTTGTCTTTACTCCCTCCTAAGTGATCAAGCTCAATTCCAGGTTCAATTGCGATAACATTTGAACAAAATCACTCAAACAAATTTGTGAATAACAAAATAACTGTTTTAGAAATATGGTACTTTTCACTCTGTTGATTATTTAACGTACATTAAAAAATAGTCGTTTGCTACTAGAAGTAATACGTAAATCTAAATCATATTGATTGTATTTAGAGGGAGTAAGTCTATGAATTTAATTATCAATCAAGCTCAACAATCCAGCTGTGCGACCCGGAACTGACCCATCCTCTCAAAACCAAAACAATAATGTGCAAGAGCAGGAAAATTTGTAACCCGTACAAACCTCAGCCCACTTAATTCGGACTCAAACCAAGACAAGGAGGTTTTCTATATTTGCCAGAATACCATTTCAGAGCGCTTTCGGGTATGGGGCCCAATTTTGGCAGTTCCATGGAGTACCGAGATGTGACGTCATAAATTTTCACTTTTTGCATTTCAGCGCTCTTTTTTTATACGGGTATTTATACCATATTTTGGTAGAGCATGATGCATGATGGAAATTAAACCCTCAAATTTGATGAGAACACTGTAAAAATTGCGGTGTTAAAACTGACACCAATTGTACGTGTTAATAGAGGAGGCACACCCTGAGCCATAAAATTACACCCTAGAGATTAAACATACTGCACCAAATGAGTGTAAATGTAACAACAAAAGGTAATAGGTGTAAAACCAAGGAGTTACCAGAACTCCTTGGTAAAACTAATTAACACCGGTGTAAAATAACTGGTGTGGTCCTCTAGTACACCTGTTAACACCACAGTTTTTGCTGTGAATCGGTCCCGGACCCCAAGATCGGACCTCATGAATCATACAGTGCGTATCAAAAAAAGTTTACACTCAGTGAAAAAGCCCTGGAAATTAAAGAAATATAGGCCTACAACATGTGGGTAAATTTGTTATTCTTGAGTTTGGGTCTCATCTGAACCGGGCATGGTGGTAGAGCGTCCGCCTCATGAACGGGAGGTCGTGGGTTCGATCCTCGGCCGAGTCATAAAATATACCAAGACTTGGGACCTTCTGCCTTCTTGCTTGGCGCTCAGCATTAAGATGCAGGGTCCCGTTGCAGGGCCCAGGTAGAGCAGTGAAGTGGCTACCCCGGGTAAATAAAACGTAACTACTATACTACTACTACTACTACTTAAATCATGTAAATTATGGACTTATCGCTATAGGGGGTAATACAACAAATTGGCTGATCGATAGACTATTTATGTTGCAAATAAAAGCTATTCGTGTATAATTTTCGGGCACATACAAATAATCTATTCTTAAAAAATAAAATTCTGAAAATTAAAGAACTGTACACTTTTCAACTTGGACAGTTTATGTTCAAGCTTAATACTAAACAACCTTTGCCTCTAATTGATATGTTTTTCAAAAATAGTTCGATTCATAGTCACTTCACTCGCCAAGCAAACTCTTTTCATTTACCATTGAACAGAACATCATTTGCTCAAAAAACGTTTATTTTTATGGGTCCTAAACTATGGAATTCCTTTACAATTGATATAAAACAATGCAATTCTATACAAATGTTAAAAAAACGACTTAAATTATTTCTCCTGAATTATTACTAAATATTTAATTTATCAATTACAAATTAAGCCTTCAGTGTTAAGTGGGAAACCTCTAATAATTTGTATACACTGTGAATGATTCATATATATAATTTTTTTTTAAATATGATGCATATGATTTGTATTATAATGTATATATTACATAATGTAAATATTGTTATGTTTTTTGTATGTTTGTTTTGTTTCGTTTTTACAAAAAAAAGGCAATTCAGTTGCTATTAACACGTAACTACACCATTAAAGGGGAAGTTCACCCTGACAAAAACTTTATTGTAAAAATAGCAGAAAAAATAATAAAAAATATTGCCGAAGGTTTGAGAAAAATTCATCAAATAATTAAAAAGTTATTAGAATTTCAATTATTTGATTTGTGACGTCATATGCGAGCAGCATTCCTACATAGCGAATGGTAAAAAAATCAATAAAATGTCATTTTCTCAGAAAATTGAAAATGGTTTTCACTGTACCTTTTGTATATCAATAGACAAATTATTTCACACCCGATCATGAATAGAAAACAATATTAAGTCATCAGGAACCATGCAAAATTTGAAATTCATGCATTTTATATTACATAACACATGGGGCAGCTGCTCGTTTATGACGTCACCAATCCAAAACTTTGAACTCTAATAACTTTCTTACTCTTTAACGGATTTTCCTCAAACCTTCACCAATATTTTTTACTATTTTTTCTGCTATTTTTGCAACAAAGTTTTCTTCAGGGTGAACTTCCCCTTTAAGGGGGCCTACATTTTACAAGCTCTGCTTTTCAGTTGGCCCTCCCTCCCTTTCAATTATATATCTCGATTTGATGATTGTCTATTGTAATTTTAGAATGTTATTCATTTTTTGTATGTACGTCAAATGTGATTACAATATGTTACTTTGTCAATTGTATCATAATTGTAAATATGAAATTGAAAGTGGGAAATAAAATAATTGAATTGAATTGAATCTGAACAAAAGTTTACATCAGACATCTCCAGCATTTTTTCACTATGTTTTTCATTTAATACTTGTTTTTCCCAAGCTCGACAATTATTGACAAAATCAAGCCTAAGCCATTTCATGTAATTCACTAGCTCAGTGTGAAGCAAATATCGTCACGATGGCATCGGTGTGTGGGTCAGTGGGGGTGGGGTGGAATGCACTCAAGTGTTTTGGGCAAGGAAACACGTTTTAAAAAGGTAAAAGATATCTTCAAATCAATTTTACTGGCTAAATTCCACGTGTTCTTCATAATTAAGGTCTACTTTTATTCGCATAACTATTTCAAAGTTCTGCGCAAATCATTTTTTTACTAACTTTTCTAAAGTAAGTGGTGCTCACTCAAGAGGAAATATTTTTCGACAGTTATATCGTTATTTGCTTAAATGAATATGTACCAATGTTAAAATGTGGAAAAAATCTCCAGGATATTACAAATGTATAATTCTACAGGATTTTTTTTTCTATAAGTGTAAACTTTTTTTTATAGGCACTGTATAATTAGTCCCACGATGTGAATGTATTATTTGCCTTAGGAGCTAGGCCAATTTAACTTCAATTTGGCTATATTAATGAGGTCATATCTCAGGCCCAGGCATTCTCACAAAATTTTGGAAGTGGGCGAGAGATGGGGGTCATCACGCGCTACCAAAATATGGTATCAAAAGGCTGTACTTATGCAAAAAAATGTATATGTGACGACATCACTCCGGTGCTCTTGTTGTATAGCTTCATACCCCGAAACGATGATAAGGCAACTTGACACGATCGTACCCCCCCCCCCCTTGCAGCTCGAGCCCCAAGGAGCTAAATTGATTTGTACGGTGTGATTTATTGTTTCACATTCCACAAAACACATAATTACGAGAAGATGATGACAAAAATACATAATGGTAGAGTTTTACAAAGAAATACAATATCGTGAAACACGAGGAACCTATTAAAAAGCAAACCTTCTTTTTCTTCTTCTTCTTTCTTCTTCTTCTACTATAAGTACATGCCACCGTCTGACGCATATTGTAGCTTGTAGACATATAGGTTCCCAGAAGAAAATAATCAAGGATTAAAAAACTCCTAATGCAATGAAGCGAGATAAATAAAATGAAGAAAAATAATCAAGAAAGTCAGGTTTTAGGTCAGAATATCGCGCTCGCATCAATTATTTTGATAGAAACCCATCATGATCAATTGATCGTGATTACAAAAAGTGCTTAGAATGTCCAGTTTTGGAGTCAGAAATTCAAATATATGATCAGCTCGCATGTTGAGATAGATACCTATGCTATTCATGATTACTAAAAGTACTTATGCATGGATTTTCCAAATTCGAGGTCAGAATATCAAAAATTTTCAGCTCGCGTTATCATCGATATTGTTTAGATTTACGATATCCATGATGTTCACGGTTACAAAAAAAAATGCTTAACCGATCGGGAAACACAATTTACTAAAATACCCCCCCCCCCGTTTGGCGAAAGCTGGATCCGCACCTGGTCATGCAAATAAAAAAAAACAGCTCCCGCACACAGTAGGACCTACCACTCTGATGAGAAGTTAAAAATAAGTTGAAACCCCAAAGTGCTTTCAATTCTATGCTTTCTGCAGGTCGCATTGATTTTTTTTCATAAAGTGGTAGGCCTACGTATTGCAACATATTCATCGATTTTTTCATGAACACATTGAAAAAAAGGTCTTCGATTGCCCTTATTTCATGTGATTAGAAATGGGCCTAAGATAATTCAACATTGTATTTAAGGCACCGGTCTGGGGGCCCCCAAAAGTTAACGAACAATTCACAGGGGCCAAACCGAATTGTCTCCCTAAGCTAGAGTATAGGGGAAAAAACAACCCCTAAATCATCGCGCATGGGTGCCGTTCTCATTTCTTCAATTTGGATATTAGTGCCGCCCCCCCGGGGGGGGGGGGGGAGTGGGACACTTCCATTGACGAGTGGATACCATGCGTGACCATGCATGGGGTTTCGAAAAGCACCATAAACAAGTATTTTCCATGTTCTTAAAATGCACCCCTGGTATAGGCCTATTGATTGGTGTGTGAAGCCCTACTTCGGTAACAACACGATACCCTTGACAAGTATGAATTCCCCCTAATCAAGTACAGCTCTACTTTTACTTTCATGGGTTTAGTATCCCCCCGGGGGGGCGTCTCTGGGACCGGGGTCACGCCAACGAAATAAGTTGTATTTCTGTCGAGTGTCGATTTCTGTGGTCAGGGTTCATCAATAGAACTCTTATGGGGTGGCCATCCCTTTGATTTTCAACAAAAAAAAAGAAAAAAAGAGAGAAATAAGGAGGGGAAAAAGAGAACGGAATGGAAGAAAATTGAGAGATCTAACCTTTTGTTAGCTGATGTTTTGGGTGGCGAAGTCTTTGTGGTGGAGATGGTTTCGGGTCGAATTGAAATACTCTGAATATTATGAGCGGTTCCGGGACAGCCCGACCACCGGACAGCCCGACCCTGGACAGCCCGACCCGCTGCCCTGGACAACTCGTCCCGGTCGAGTTGTCCAGGGTTGGCTCTGAATCGGACAACTCGACCACTTGAAATTCTTCTTCAAAATTTCATTAAATAAAATTTCAAACTTTACTTCAAAGTATTTTCCCGCATAATCCATGTTTCTTCAATATATTTTCGACAGAAAAATTGACATTTCAGTGCATTTTGAGCTATTTTGAAAGAAAATAAAGCGAGTTCCCTTGCAACGAGAAAATCCGATACCGCCGGCGAGCTGTGTTCATTCAACTTACAACTTGCAAATTTGAGTTGATTTTTCCGTCACTTTACATATTTTAATGGTGAGTGTGTGCTATTTTGTATTTTCATATTCCATTTTCACATTTCCTATACTTATTTAAAGTTATTGCATTTCACAAAACTGATACTTAATGCAAACTTTTTGAGATAGTTCACCTGGAAAGGACACCGATACGGTGCTTCGCCGGCCGGCCAGCTGGGCGACCGGCTGTGCTGTGATTGTGACTGAGTGAGGCAGTCAGCTCAACTAGCTAGCTATGCGAGGTCAACTTACTTATTTTAGTTAATTTTCCGTCTCTTGACATATTGCTCATTTTCGTGTGCTATTTTTGTATTTTTACGCTTCTTTCACTTCCAATGTCACTAACTGAAAGGAAATAGATTTGAAAATGTCTCAGTAGCCGGCATATGTACATGTAACTAGTTATGAAGTTTACAATTTTTGTAGGAAAGTGTCATTGTTTATTTTTGTTCTTAAATAACTATCATTTTTTTTTTATTGTTTTCGAAGTAGTTTTGAAGGGCAGTGGGGGGGGGGTAAACAACTGACAATAGATTGGGTATTTATAATTATCAAAATTGAATAGTTTATTGAAAAATGAAATGTATTCTGCCGAAATTGAAAAACTTACCTTTTTATCAAAATCTAAAAACTTGCTTTTCGTTATCGATTACTGTCGCAGCTTTTTTTAATGCAACTTCCATTGGTAACAGTGGGTCTTCTGGAGGATACAAGCACTTGGGCTGTACCAGGGATGAGGAGAAGAGGTTTCATACTCGACTTGTAAGCGATGGCCTTTCCATTTCTTTCACGAGCAGAAATATTACCGAGTTCCAATGACTTGGGCATCAGAGCGGCAGTCCCCTGATCGATGAGGTAAATACAGCTTTATAGATACAATAAATCAATTTTTGCGCACTTCATGCAGGCATATCAAAGTGAAATTTAATTTTTTTTTGTATTTTCAAATTCTTTAAAAGAAAGAATGGACAATTGAATTGAATATAAATGAATTTACTTTTTTTTCTTTATATATTGTTTGAATTGAACAAAAAAATTACTTATAGGTTTCGTAGAAGTTGTAACATTTCAAATTAATTTTTGGGTATGGTAATGCGAAATTTATGTGGATCCTTTATGTTATGTAAATCTTCCAGAAGATACCAGGTATGGTTCTAGTGTGTTTAGCAAATTAACTTAACTTTGATATATTAAACTTGTATTTGCTTCTAAATTGTTCAAGACAAGGTGAAGATTGAAAATGGTCTAATTTCTTTTATTATCAAGAGGTGCAGACTGCAGATCTTCAAATATTTGAAATTACAATAATTTTGTCAATAATTCATTTCATACTTCATTTCATCTTTCCAGCTGTTTGACTTAGTTGAGACAACATGGATTGCAAACCGTACTTAGCTTGTTTTTATTTATAAAACAAAATTGTAAGGAAGTGCTGAAAGGACAAGTCCACTCTAACAAAAAGTTGATTTGAATAAAAAGAGAGAAATCCAACAAGCATAACACTGAAAATTTCATCAAAGTCGGATGTAAAATTAGAAAGTCTTGACATTTTAAAGTTTCGCTTAATTTCACAAAACAGTTATCTGCAAATCCTGGCTGGTATGCAAATGAGGAGACTATGATGTCATCCACTCACTAGTTTCTTTTGTATTTTATTGTATGAAATATTCTAATTTTCTCCTCATTGTCAAGTGATACAACAATTAATTCCTCCCTGAACATGTGGAATTATCATTGTTTAATGCTAATATGGTTCAGTCAAGTTAGTCCTTATTGTCAAATCAGATCTATTTAAAAAAATGAAATATTTATTATTCAAACAATAAAAAAAGGAGAAATAGTGAGTGATGGGCATCATCGACTTACTCACCTATTTGTGCATATCACTGTTTTACAAAAAATAAGCGAAAATTTAAAATGTCATAACTTTCTTATTTTAAATCCGATTTTGATGAAATTTTTAGCACTATACTAGTTTGATTTTCTCTATGTATTCAAGTTAGCATTTTTCTGGGGTGGACTTAATTAACCTTGAAAGAGCCCTCTACGTAAGTTAGGGTTAAGTTAGTTGTCATGGTAATCAAATATATATGCAATAAATTTTGAAATGTATATTCTTAAACCAAAAGGGGCAATTAATTATTACATGTTAATTTGTATGGTTACTATTGTAGTTTTAAGATTGTCTATATTGTTACATTCGCACCCAAAGCAGAGGATATTGTTCTCAATCAGAGTTACAAATCAACAAATATAGTATGGGCACACATGAATATGTGAATATGCACAAATAGTATACAAATATAGCAGGCTTTAAGGAAGTATAGCAGGAATTATTTGTCTGAAGTTGGACTGGCAATTGCTTTTTATACTAAGAGGCAAAAGTATGACTGGGCACACATGAATTTGTGAATATATAAATAGTAAACAAATATACCAGGAATGGTGCACTATTTGATTTTCTTTATGTATGTTTTTTTTTCAACAGCATAACAAGACCATGTTTTGTTATGCTATACTGTTTGTAAGATATAACAGAAAATTATGTGTTACTTAGTAATTTTAGTTGTGATCAACTTTATCACATTGTTACATAGAAAATAAAGAGTCTACTAAAAAGTATTGTGAATATTGGGTTCTATTACTCCCATGTATTTTTTTCTGCTGAACATTTCACTGTTAAGTGCTGTGGTGATCAGGTGGACATTTTGGGAGAGATGAAGTTGAAATTGGAGGGATGGAGACGGTGAAGTGAAAAGGATGGTAATGAAAAGTGGGTTGGAGATGAGAAGAAGGATGGAGATGAGAGGGATAGAGATGATGAGAGGAGGCATGGAGATGAAAGGATGGAGATGAGAGGAATAGATGATGAGAGGAGGGATTGAAATTATGAGGGAAAGGATGGAGGGGATGACGATGAGAGATGAAGCTGAGAGGAGCAGAGATGAGGGGATGTAGAGGAGGAATGGAACATCATCACCAGTTCACCACCAACATCATCTCTATCATCGCCACCACGATCGTCACAATCATTGCCATCACCACCAAATCACTATGCTATTATCATCGCCATCATTATCATCACCATTATCTTAATTATCATCATCATCACCACAATCGTTATCGCTATATTCATCGCCATCATTATCACCACTTATCATCATCACCATAATCACTATCGCTATCATCATCACCATCATCATATTATCATTCAACATCATCACCAACATCATCGTCTCTATCATCGCCACCATCAATATCACAATTATTGCCATCACCACCCTCATCATCACACCAACATCATCATCATCATCACCACCAACATCATTCTCATCCATCATCATCATAATCATCGCCATCACCACTATCATCATCGCCATCATTATTATCACCATAATCTTCATCACATCACCATCATCGCCACCATCATCGCCACCATCACCACAACATCCATCATTATTGTCATCGTATCACCAGTATAATCGCCATCATAATCATCAGCATCATCATCATGATCACCAATATCATCATCACCACCTGTCGTCACCGTCATCACCAATGTTCATCATTATCATCACCATCGCCACCAACATCCTTTTCATCATCTCAGGAATATTATTGAGAACCTCTTGGAAATGATGCAATCCATTGACTCGATCTCATCAGTGCATGAAGTAGCTGGGTTTATTCAGCTTTGGGTGCACTGGGGGCCTTGAACTTTTGTAGGGGGCACCAAGATAAATATGTTGTGGGGATAATCCTGCAGACCAAAGTTTAAGAAAATCATAATTTCATTCTCAAAAACACGATTAGGTTATCTCAAAAGGCCTAAAGTTGGACCGTCACTCTCTTCTCTCGCTTTTTCTGTTTTTTTTTTCTTTTCTTTTTCCTTTCTCCCCCATTCCACTGTTTCATTCGCTCTGTCTTTCCACTTTTTCTCTTCTTCTTTCCCTCCCTTTTGCTCTTCTTCAGGTGCGTTTTTTTTTTTTGGGGGGGGATTAAAGCCCCCCTTCCCCAAAAAAATCGCTCAAGCCCTACCAAGTTTTTTCGACCACAAAGAAAAATAATCGCTATATATGTGGGCCATATGTATTAATGTACTATTTCATTCATGTCATCAATTTGCTCTAGAATCAACTAAGTTTTTACTATTCAAATTCTTCAAAGATTTTCTCCCCGGTCACCACATTCCCTCATAACATTTTTAAGGGTGTCATTGATATTAAAACCTTATCCGCTGCCATGTTCTATCCATGTAGGAGTGCAAAATTGATGTTTGAACTAAGGGGGGGGGGGGATTGATGTTTGAACTAGGGGGTGCCAAATGATTACTAAGAAATTGACTGATTAGGCCGATGATGATTTATTAAATAATTTATTGAAAAAAATGAATGTTTGATCAAGCATAATTATTGCACATTGATTGAGTTGATTTATTGATAAATTTTTGACAGAAGGATTGATGGGTAAAAGTTGATGCCCCAATTTTCGGAACTTATCATTAAATTCCGAAAATTCTGCTCTGGACTTCATACGTACATGTAAGAGCAATCAGTCTCTCAACAGAAGGGGAGGGCGGTGAGAGGGAGGTTTTTTTTTTTTTTTGGGGGGGGGGCTAAATGTTCTGTTGAACCTTATTCCATCAACCTACTTTTCCCACTTCCAAGTTCCATCTCACCCTCTATTCTCCCGACTCCCATGAACACATTGCTGAGATCCACATAATAAAGTTAAAATGCTGCCCCCAAAAATGCAATGTGTGTTGAACTTCACTCATGCATTAAAGTTCAATTTATTAATTTATGAAATTTGCTTTAACAACCAAAACTGGCCACGATTGATCATTAATTTATCACAACACCCTTAACTTTGCAGGTTCTAACGGATTTGCCTATCAAAAACTGACTGAAATTGGAAGGCTATTTCCTGCCCAGCCTAATTTTCATACCCTTTGTTTAAGTGGGAAGTGCTCGCTCAACACATTTTGGTGTCATTTGAAAGTTGGCTTTATTATATATGTAGGTCCCCCCCCCCCAAAGTGATATATTTTTTATTCGGCAGCCATGTCAAAAGTTGATAGATTTTGGGGAGCTACCATCAAGTAGATAAAACTAGTATTGTACCCAGGTCAGTCAGGGTCGTATCTAGGGGGCACATTCAGGGGGCGCAAATAAAGAAAGGAAAAAAAGGAAAAAATAATGCAAAGGAATAAAAGTGCAGAAAAGGGATACCACTGAACTGAAGGAAATTAATACCCCGTCTTTTGTTATTCCCATGGTAATGCCGTTTCCAACACATTTAAAAATGAATCTTGCATGTCTTTATCCAAAGATGAATATTCGTGCCACTTTTTGATTAAAGGGGTGGTCCAGGCTGAAAGTATTTATAGCTTAATAAATACAGTAGAATTCACTGAGCAAAATGCCGTCAATTTCATCAAAATCGGACAACAGATAGCAAAGTTATTGAATTTTAAAGTTTAGTAATATTTTGTAAAAAAAAGTCGTCATGAATATTCATTAGGTGGGCTGATGATGTCACATCTCCACTTGTTCTTTTGTATTTTATTATATGAAATTAGGTTTATTCAAATTTTTTCCTCCAAGAACTAGAAAAACTGGATTGACAACAGTTACTGATTTAGTACATTTATTGCTGCAACTTATTTCATCATAAGGGAGACATATTATTTTCACAAGTATGAAAAAAATATGATTTTATGTAATAATATAAGAAAACAGAAAGTGGAGATGTGACATCATCAGCTCGCCTAATGAATATTCATGACTGTTTTTACAAAATATTGCTAAACTTTAAACTTCAATAACTTTATTATTTGTTATCCGATTTTGATGAAATTTTCAGCGTTTTGCTCAGTGAATTCTACTCTGTGTATTAAGATATATTTTCAGCCTGGACCACCCCTTTAATGATAATCATATCAACTCTCTACAAGAATTCCAACAAACAGCTTTAGCTTGAAATATTCCATTTGTCAATCGCAAATATGACTTCTTTAGCTGCGAGTTTGAATCTTGAAATTTTACTTTTCATTAATTCTCATTAATAGTTATGAAATACATTATTATTTATCTGGTTCCCTTCTCAAAGCGTATTCAACACGCGCTGATTTGATAAGGGAGATATAAATCCTATTCATTGATTTTTACTAACAATGATTGAAATGTCATTTTTGGGTGATATGTAAAGTCCATCTTACAGTAAGAGATGAATAATGTGACATAAGTACTAGTATCTGTGTATGAAATCACAGATGAAATAATCATGATGACGATCAAGATGATGTGGTGATGAGGATAATGATGATGTGATGAAGATAATTATGGACTGGTGATTGTTATGAGATGGGAGGTGGTGATGATAGTGATGGTAATGATGTCGATGATGGTGGTGGTGATGTTAGTGATGACGATGATGGTAATGAAGCTAGTGGTGTTGATGATGATTATGACGATAGTAGATGGTGTTGGTAATGAACAGTGGAATACAGGTGGTGGGGGATCATGGTCTTGGGGGCAAGAGCACCCCCCCTCAAAAAAAAGAAGATAAAATACCCCCCCAAAAAAAAAAAAAGAATGAAAGAGAAACGAAAAGAGAGAAGAGTTTTAGTATGATGTCATAATAAATAAATGAGTTTGTGTAATAAAAATGTCAAAAATTTTACTCATTCACAATTAAAAAAAAAAAACTTTGGCATGATGGGCCACATCTTACCCCTCAAAATCTTTCACTCATTACGCCAATGATAATGATGAAGTTTGTGGTGATGATGATGTCATAATGACGATGATGGTAATGATATTGATGATGATGAAGTTGGTGGAGGCAATAATGTTTGTGATGATGATCCCCCTGCCCTTTATCTTTCTTCTCCCATTATCAACACGCCTCCTGACATCTCCACCCCCATTATCTCCATTCCCGTCTTCTCCAACCATTTTCGCATCTCCATCCCTATTTCATTTCAATCTCTCCTCTCTCCTCATCTCTAAACCTTATCTCAATCCCTCCCCGCATCATCTCCATCCATCCTTGCATCATCCCCATCCCTCCTCTCATCATCTCCATCCACTCATCATCCACACCCCTCTCAACTCCATCACTCCTCATCATGGATATCCCACCTTTCACCATCTTCATCCCCCCCCCCCATCTTCATCTCTCCAATCATCTCCATCTGATTACCATGTGACACAACATTTGCTCCTGCGACAATTGCCCCAGGCTTAATTTTGTCTAAAGCCCCTTTCACAATTGGTTGCGTGACTACTTACGACCCTTCACCGTTGCAATTCTGTGCAACATATATTGTGACCAAGTGATCGCAAACAATCGCACGAGCAATTGTGAAAGCCCCTTAAGGTAGAGGTTCAGGGTTGCAATATGGTTTTAAGTTAGGTTTAGACCTTACTGGTTGAAGCTGTTCATAAGATTATGGTGTAGAATTTGCCAGAGCAGATGTCATGGAACCCGTCACCACAGCTCTCAATAAAAGGTAAATATTTAGCGAGAAAAGGGATACAAAATAGTGCAAGAACCAAATATTCAAAATACTTCTTTGGAGTTAAGTGGGTTTTATTAAGTAACATTAAGGTAAACTTGATCAGATCTAAAATTACATAGTAACACATATTGAACTTCAGTGTATATAAAACATATTATATCCCACACAAAATAAATACTGGTTCAAAATTTCAAATAGGATTACATTACCACAATTATGATAATACTATTATGATAATAAATATGACACAATTTCAACTGGGAACAATATTCTCTGCTTTTGGTGTTTATGTAAAGCCAAAAATAAGGACAATCTTAAAATTACATTAGTGCCAATATAAATTAACATTTATCCAACAATTGCACTTTCAGGAATATACAACCTGTTATACATTACTATATTTGGTTTCCATGGCAGTTACATGATCCCTAACGTAGCTGGAGGGATTTTCAACCCTTCCTCATCTTTTATTTTGTCACACAAAAACTGGCCATACAGAGCTTGCAATTCAGGTGGTCTCAAAGAGCTGGAAAGATAGAAATAAAATAAAGTAATTTCAACTATTTGAAGCTCTGCACCTCTTTTGCTACTGAAACAAATCAAATCATTTCAACCTTCAGTTTAGAAGCAAATACTTTTAAATATATTAAAGTTAAATTAATTGCAACTAATTCAATATCATAAAGGGAAAGTTCACTCTGAAAAAAAGTTGGTCGTAAAAATAGCAGAAAAGTAATACCAAAAAAATATTGGTGGTGAATGTATGAGGAAAAGTTTCAAAACGTTATTCGAATTTTAAGTTTTAGATTTGTGACGTCATAAATGAGCAGCTGCCCCATATGTTTTGTAATATAAAATTCATGAATTCAATTTTTTCAATGGTTCCTGATGACTTATTTTTGTTTTCTTTTCATGTTTGGGTGTGAAATGTTTTGTCTTTTGAATATATACAAAAGGAATAGTAAAACCAGTTTAAATTTTCTTAGAAAATTACAATTTCTTGACTTTTTACTATTTATTATGCAGAAATGCTGCTCGCACATGACATCACAAATCCAATAATTGAAATTCTAATAACTTTTCAATTCTTTGATGGATTTTCCTCAAACCTTTGTCAATATTTTTTATTATTTTTTCTGCTGTTTTTACAATTAACTTTTTGTCAGGGTGAACTTCCCCTTCAAGCTCACTTGAACGATACTTGGTATCATCTAGATGTGTATGACATAAATGTTCCTCATGAATTAAGCATAACCCCTACATACCCAAAATTGATTTAGAATGTTACAACTTCTACTTAACCTAAACATGTAGTAGTTACTCACATTTTTAAGAAGCAATTTTGAATTTTTATGAATACAATGTATTAATACTAAATAGGTTCATTATTGCGGATTGAAATAATCGCTAGAGGGTATTCATTTGTCTCGCAATCTACTATGGTCAACAAGGAAATTCGTGATCACTCTCGCAAAAAGTGTACAATGTATATATATAAAAAAAGTTAAATTTTTGTTCAATTCAAACAATGTATAAAAGAAATAATAAGTAAATGTTCAATTCAATTGTTCTTTCTTTCATTTAAAGAATTTGAAAATACCAAAAAATAAAAATTGAAATTTGATATGCCTGCATGAAGTGCACAAATTTGATATTATCTAAGAAGCTGTACTTACCTCATCGATCAAGGGACTGCTGCTCTGATGCCCAAGTCATTGGAACTCGGTATCATTTCTGCTCGTGAAAGAAATGGAAAGGCCATCGCTTGTCGAGTATGAAACCTCTTCTCCTCATCCCGGGTGTAGGTGGTTGGGACCAGCCCAAGTGCTTGTATCCTCCAGAAGACCCGTTGTTTCCAGTGGAATTTGCATTTAAAAAAGCTGTGACAGATACTGACAGGTAAAAAAATAAGAGACATGTTTTTCGATAAGGAAAAGCAAGTTTTAAAATTTAGATTTTGATAAAAACAAGTTTTTCAATTTCGGTACAATACATTTTTTTCAATAAACTATTCCATATTGTAAACTTCATAACTTACAAATGTATTTCCTTAATTGGTTTAGATGTTGGTTGGAAGCACCCCCCCCCCCCCGGCCTGAAGGCCTCCAAAAAGGGGCGTCAAGGATGGTTACTTTAATTGAGGAAGCGCATTCTCAGACCACGTAGTCACTGTCCTAATGATAATCAGCTTAGAAAACAACTTTTTATTAAGTAGAAGTGTAAAAATACAAAAATAGCACACTCTCGCCATTGGAAAATGGGAAATATGTAAAGAGACGGAAAAATTAACTAAAATAAGTAAGTTGACTTCGCATAGCTTAGCTACATGTAGGCCTAGTTGAGCCGACTGCCTCACTCAGTCACAATCACAGCACAGCCGGTCGCCCAGTTGGCTGGCCGGCGAGGCGAAGCACCGCATCGGTGTCCTTTCCAGGTGAACTATCAGTATCTCAAAAAGTTTGCATTAAGTATCAGTTTTGTGAAATGCTATAACTTTAAATAAGTACAGGAAATATGAAAATGGAATATTAAAATACAAAATAGCACACACTCACCATTAAAATATGTAAAGTGACGGAAAAATCAACTCAAATTAGCAAGTTGTAAGTTGAATGAACACGGCTAGCCGGCGATATCGGATTATTCTCGTTGCAAGGGAACTCGCTATATTTTCTTTCAAAATAGCTCAAAATGCACTGAAATGTCAATTTTTCTGTCGAGAATGTATTGAAGAAACATGGATTATGCGGGAAAATACTTTTGAAGTAAAGTTTGAAATTTCATTTAATGAAATTTTGAAGAAGAATTCAAGTGGTCGAGTTGTCCGATTCAGAGCCAACCCTGGACAACTCGACCGGGACGAGTTGTCCAGGGCAGCGGGTCGGGCTGTCCAGGGTCGGGCTGTCTGGTGGTCGGGCTGTCCGGACCCCATTATGAGCACATCGAGCTCGAGCAAGAAGTCCTGCGGTCGTCTTTGGGACCCTTTTCTTTGATTGACTATCAACAACTTGCTTGATGTAGAATATGTAACAGTTTTATCTATTATAACAAAGCGTAAACAGGAATTGAAATTAAAGGATCAGAAACCATTCCATGATTTAATTTTAGCCTCTCAATCTTGCTTTTGTTGGCTTGATCGGAGTTCAGGATCCAGCTCGGAGTCCTCCGTGTGTCCTACCCCATCGCAAGCCCACTGGCGGCTCGTCTTCTCGCGAGACCGACCAGCGTAGCGGATCGGGAACTTCATCCAACTCCAAGTTCGATGACACCCGACTCGGCAGGTATGTTTACGACTGCAACTATAGATCTCTTCATCAAAACCAAAAATTTTGAGGGGGCGAAAACCAAAATATGGCGTATGAAAAGAATTGCGAGTGAGTGACAGTAGAGGCACTGGGGCACTGGTAAGAAAATAAATTGGGATCATCCCGGTACCTGGTCTGGGACTGTCTCAGTTTTCAAATTAAAGATTTCTCCACACAAGAAATCGAGGGAAGTTCATCCACCTGTGAAGTGCCGACACCAATCAAGTGCGCTAGTCAATGTAAACATATCAGGTTTCATAACAAGATTATTGGAAGACGGCAAGTCATGAAAAATAGCGGTGAACGGGGGAATTATTAAGGTCACTGAATCTAGTATTTTAGCACTCTCATTCTCAATTTCCGTAATTGCTGTCTTTGTCCCACAGGGGGAAGTGAAAAAATAACGTCCCCTTAAACAAGGACAGTCTCAATTTATCAAGACATGATTTGTCTTGGTTTGTGAGGATATCCTTGATTTCTGGGACAATCCCAATTTTTGGAACAGCGCCTCTAATGAGTGAAGCGAGCGAGCAAAGAATTTGACATATTGAATTTCATTACAAAGTCAAAGTGACAACTTCTCGGAAAACTTCCTGGAATTTCTCACTTCCCGAATTGATCTTTGAAAATAGCAAAACTTCCCGGAATTTTTCGGGAAGAGTGGAAGCACTGTCTGCATGTGGTGGGGTGGGGCCAGGGGGGGGGGTGGTCTCGGAGAGTCAAACAAACACAGAGTAGTAAGCTTGGGGTATCACCACATGTAAACATGTTAATGTCAGCATTTTCACTTCCACTGGCCAGTGGTCCCTTTAATTTAATTAACTTTGTAAACTCCTTTAAAAAATTTATGCATGCATGACCATTCTGAATGTGTGTAAAATGTTCAGAAAGAGTTCCTCTTGCAACAGCCACCCAAAATAACAAAATATTGTTGAGACTTCCAGTTCATTCACTTCCTGTTTCTCTATCGTTTTTTTTTTAGTGTTTCTTGCCTTAGCTGGGACTCAAACTCATGTTGTGATTGCAGTCAAGGGGAACTGGAAGGGGTTTTCTAGTGATCAAAAGCTGATACTTTGACCAGTCTATGCTTTCTGACCCTTTTTTTACTGACTAAATAAAACAATGTCTATGAACAATTACATGCACTTGATTCCTCTAAAAATATGACGGAATAAACTTATAAACCCATATTTTGGTATGTATTTACACTCTCCCATTATGGTTAGATTAGACCCTAGACCTAAGACCTATTTGGTTGTTCGCTGAACTACGTCGACTCCACTCACTAATACATAGACTGAAGAGCTTGGAGGCCCGTATGTAAAGACATCAGTAACATTAGATTTAAAATTCCGTGGAAACCCAATTTTCGGATCAATTTTTTCATAAATATCAGGTTTTAAAAAAAGAAATTATATCCAACTTGACAAGAAAACATTAACATAGGCTATAAATTATGGAAGCTTAAAAGTGCCACCGAGATGTTGAGATAATTATCTCGGGAAGTCGACATCTTGATAGCAAAAGATAAGATGACGAGATCCCAGATCTCATCATGTTGACATCTTGTAGAAGAGATGATGAAATGACAAGATCCCAGATCTCATCATGTCAACATCTTTTGGAAGAGATGATGAGATGTCAAGATCCCGGATCTCATCATGTCAACATCTTTTAGAAGAGATGTTGAGATGACAAGATCCCGGATCTCATCATGTCAACATCTTTTAGAAGAGATGATGAGATGACAAGATCCCGGATCTCATCATGTCAACATCTTTTAGAATAGATGATGAGATGACAAGATCCCGGATATCATCATGTTGACATCTTTTAGAAGAGATGATGAGATGACAAGATTCCGGATCTCGTCATGTCGACATCTTTTAGAAGAAATGGTCAGATGACAAGATCTTCGATCCATGATCATGTCATCTAATCATCTCTTCTACAAGATGTCAACATGATGAGATCCGGGATCTTGTCATCTCATCATCTCTTCTTAAAGATGTTGACATGATGAGATCCAGGATCTTGTCATCTCATCATCTCTTCTACAAGATGTCAACATGATGAGATCCGGGATCTTGTCATCTCATCATCTCTTCTTAAAGATGTTGACATGATGAGATCCAGGATCTTGTCATCTCATCATCTCTTCTTAAAGATGTTGACATGATGAGATCCGGGATCTTGTCATCTCATCATCTCTTCTAAAAGATGTTGACATGATGAGATTCGGGATCTTGTCATCTCATCATCTCTTCTAAAAGATGTCGACATGATGAGATCTGGGATCTCGTCATCTTATCTTTTGCTATCAAGATGTCGACTTCCCGAGATAATTATCTCAACATCTCGGTGGCACTTTTAAGCTTCCATAATAAATAGAAGTTCACCCTGACAAAAAGTCTATTGTAAATATTGAAAAAAAAAATTGGTGAAGGTTTCAGGAAAAACCATCAAATAATGAAAACATTTCTTATAATTTTAATTATTTGATTGTGACGTAATATCCGAGCAACTGTCCTACATATATGGTAAAAATTCTGTGAAATGTCATTTTCTCAGGACATTGATAATAGTCTTTATTATAGGCCTACATTTGGTATACATGTATCAATACACAAATCATTTCACATGTGCTCCTAAAAAGAAAATAACAAAATAAGTCACCACATACCATTATAAAATTAAATTTATGCATTTTATATTACATAGCATATGGGGCAGCTGTTGTTTTTATGACCTCACAAATCATAAACTTGAAATTCTAATTAACTTTCTTAATATTTAATGGATTTTCCTCAAACCTCCACCAATATTTTTTTGATATTTTTTCTGCTATTTTTACCACAAACTTTATATCAGGGTGAACTTCCCCTTTAAGCAGTATCGACTTAAACCCCCCCAGAACAACGGGGTATTGTTGCGTGCACTTGTAATCCAAGCTATATGGGGAAGTTACAAACTGATGCAGAGGTTTGAGCCCTTGGCTCAAATGGGACCCCCATATTTACATTAAAATTTCCATTCCAAGGCGTAGCATTTTTGTTGAGAAAAAGAACAAAGAAAGCCACTCCAAAGCATAGCATTTTCTTATCGAGAAAAAGAAGAAAGAAATCGGCTCCAAAGCTTTGCATATTTTCCGTTACGCCGTTCCGGCCGCATTGATCTGCTACAATGAGCCGTAATTTTGGTGAAAAGCGGCTGCAGAGCGCTGTCTGACCATTGCCTCTGCGCTAGCGCACCCTGCGCCTGTGCCGCCAGGCTAGCTGCATGCACGTCCATAGGGATGCATATGCACTCACAAGCAAGCGACCCATTCCTAGGACCCCGTTTTCACATACATTGTAGTTCCAAAGCGCGTTCTGAGGACCCTCCTTTTTACAATGAGCCCGCTCCGAGGCCCCTGTTTTTCGTCTGGCCCCGCGGCACATACCCATTACTTTTTGGTCGAGTATCCCCCCCCGGATTTAGGGCTTGTAAATAAAGAGGCGTTAATAGGAGGAAATCATAATTTGTAAACAAATTTTTTTTACTTCTATGTGTTTAAGATCGCATGTGCGATCTGTAAGGAAAATCATTAAGCCAGAAAAAATTGGAACCAGTGGGATTTGAACCTGCTATCTACTGCTTGCTGGGTAGCAATTTCATTTAGGACTTTGTTGTTGTGTTATGTATGTATCCTAGAACTCATCACCATAGATGGGATCCAGAGCCCCTTTGGTTACCTGATAATTAATATTCATACCAACTGGTTATAAATGGAAGTGGTATTCTTTGTCAGACCATTAAAAATAGCTAATAGGCCTAAAAAGGTCAAGAATTGGTGGGATGAACTCACTGGTAAACCGCGTGCTTGGGTGCCAGTATAGTGTATGTCCATATGAAATATGAGATACTCAATTATAACAACATGATAGGACAACTGCCATGTTCCTTACGAAAGTATAATAGAAACTAGACCAACATTGGCTAGCAAGGCACTTTCCCACTCAAATATTGTCTGAATTCTGTGGATTCACAATACCGTGCGCCATCTATCGTTTGCAGCAAACAGGACGAAATTGGCAATTTCTCTTGGGAAAAAAGTCAATGTACATGTATGTTGCACACGCTCATACTTAAGTGCTTGCATGCATACGATTATTCAGTACTGGCCGACACGTCTCAACCAGATATACTGTTTACTAGGGTTCAGGAGGTGGGAGAGAAATTTGCCCGCATTTTTCTTTGTGATATTTAGACCGTTTTCTGGGGTGAATTCCTGCCTTATGGTTTTCATTTTTGAAGCATCACATTCATAGTATAGTAAACTAGCACTGTGCGCTGCCTGCGCCAGTGCGCGATTTCGACCGCAAAGTTAGACAATCGGCCAGTTCACTGCAATCGATAGATGGCGCACCATACATTTAAACCCATTTGTTTTTATCTGAATGAATGAATGTACATGTAACAACGAAAGTAGGCATGTGGATTTTCAGTTTTCAGGTGATTGATGGTGGTAGTGAGGGTACATGTAGTTATATAAATTTTGATGAAAATGATTATGATGGGGTGATGATGGTGATGATGGGGTGATGATGGTGATGAAGATGATGATGATGGGGTGATGATGATGATGGGGTGATGATGATGATGGGGTGATGATGATGATGATGATGATGATGATGGGGTGATGATGATGATGGGGTGATGATGATGATGATGATGATGGGGTGATGATGATGATGATGGGGTGATGATGATGGGATGATGATGGGATGATGGTGGTGATGATGGTGGTGATGGTGATGATGATGATGATGGTGATGACGATGATTATGGTGATGATGACGATGGTGATGATGATGATGGTGATGATGATGATGGGGTGATGATGATGATGATGATGATGATGATGATGGTGATGATGGTGATGATGATGATGGTGATGATGATGATGATGATGATGATGATGGGGTGATGATGATGATGATGATGATGGGGTGATGATGATGGGATGATGGTGGTGATGATGGTGGTGATGGTGATGATGATGATGATGGTGATGACGATGATTATGGTGATGATGACGATGGTGATGATGATGATGATGGTGATGGTGATGATGATGATGATGATGATGGGGTGATGATGATGATGATGGGGTGATGATGATGATGATGATGATGATGGTGATGATGATGATGGGGTGATGATGATGATGATGGGGTGATGATGATGATGATGATGATGATGATGATGGTGATGATGGTGATGATGATGATGGTGATGATGATGATGATGATGATGATGGGGTGATGATGATGATGATGATGATGGGGTGATGATGATGGGATGATGGTGGTGATGATGGTGGTGATGGTGATGATGATGATGATGGTGATGACGATGATTATGGTGATGATGACGATGGTGATGATGATGATGATGGTGATGGTGATGATGATGATGATGATGATGGGGTGATGATGGTGATGATGATGATGGTGATGATGGTGATGATGATTGTGATGATGGTAATGATGGTGATGATCATGGTGATGATGGTGATGATGATGATGATGATGGTGACGATGATGATGGTGATGATGATGATGATGGGGTGATGATGATGATGATGAAGGTGATGTTGATGATGATGGTGATGAGGATGTTGATGGTAATGATGGTGATGATGAAGATAGTGCTAATGATCTTAATAATGTTTGTGATATAAGCCATAGATAATAGGTCTGTTTTCATATTAAACCTCACAGTAGCTGTACAGGAGAGTGTTTCATGCAGGATCTTGTCAAAGATTTTTAATCGACATATTTTCACTATTAAAGTCAACTAGTCAGATGCTAGGATTTCATTTAAAATGAACAGGAAATGCTCCCGAGTACATGTACATGTAACTCACATTTGAAAATTGTAGAATTTACTATGAATTCTATAAGAATAACAGAATAGTATGGGAAATCATGAGAGAGCTTAGGAAGTACATGTTTCAAATAAAGAAAACATTTGAAGATAGTAATGGGATTTATGAAAGTATGAATTTTATTGCAGGCTCTAGTACTAAATAGATTTGACACACACAAGCTGGTTGTTACCCGAATGATTGGTACACATGTTCAGATCTTGTATACATCAACATCTAGTAGAATTTATTGTGTTGCACTTCCTTTATATATTGTACCTGTGCAAATATTATGATCATTGGTACTAATGATAGGTTTCAATATGTTTCAAAGTGAATACTATTAAAGTCAATTATTAGTATGACAATACAGCACCTGGTATATACGGTATGCACATTACAAGCATAATTTGGAACCACACATACAAGAGAAAGGAATAAAGAACAATTTTATAAAGATTCGAAATTTAATCAGGTATTTCCTTTGAATGTTTGCCAAATTGAACTGAACTTTCATCCCAAACTGAAAAAACAACAACACAACGTACAAGCTATATATTGCACATGCACATGCAGATTGTAACTTGCACTTAAATATCCTTATGAATATGACAAAGGTACTGTTCAAAAGACTTTATTCATATCCTGAATTTGATCCTAGATTTTATCCTGGATTTGAAATAATCCTGGAAGCAGTCAATATATTTATTGTAACATGCCTCCATGTTTGTACTATGAATGGTATAAATGCATGCAGAACCAAGTTATCTTTGGAGGTTCATGAAGAGTGCATTGTTGCTCATTGATCAAAAGGTTAAATGGGTACATGTACATTATTTGGTCTGTGAAGCTTTATTGCAAAGTTATGAAGTCTAGCTTCAAACATAAATTGTTGAATTTTTGTGTCTGAGGTTATAATGAATAGAAAGGCAGTGAATACATGTATTACTGAGTGAAGAATGCATTAACTATGTATCTGTATTCTGTGCCATGTACATGTACTGAAGTATATTGTGTGTTTACTATAAGTGGGTAAACTGTGTATAGATGTATCAATCAGATTTTACTCAAAGGATTGACTTAAAGCCCTGACTTTTGACTTTAACCAAGAACCTTTGAATCAGTTATTTCCACACGTATCTTGGACCCCTCTTACAAAGAGTTATGATTGATCCAATCAATCGTAACTCAATGGAAATCCATCAGTTTCATAAATTTTTCTACAGGGAATTTGCACAATGTCATTTGTAAACAAAGAGAAGCACAGTGAATTTGTAAGAAAATAATAATTTTTGAATGCATGAATATACATGATAGATAATATATTTTAAAATATATATAAAATATTTTGAACAAACATGTATTAATACAAACTTGATGATGCTGGCTGTTGATAGTTGCGATTGATCGGATCAATCTCAACTCTCTTTGTAAGACGGGGCCCAGTTATTCTCTGTTCATTCCCTGTTTAATGATATTGGAAATAAGAAGTCATGTAATTATTCTTTACATATATCCTTTGATTTGTTCCTTTCAAGATTAAAACTACATGTACAGTGTAATATAGTTTCGAGTAAAGCATTTTCCTTGGCATGCCATTTGGCAAGCCATCGTATAAATTTGTATTTTGAAATGTAAAAAAATAACGTTCCTAACGAATATAACCTTGTATTCATTTACCTTGTATGTATTCCACCTACACAATGTGAAGAATTCAGGTACATGTACATGTATGGCACACATGTAAATTACATATTTGTGTGAAAGAAAGTATTTTGTTTCTTTCAATTTAGTAATATCTTATAAATGCACATGTGTAAGGTCTACCTTTAAAGGAATAATATCTGTATTACCTTGGTGCGTGTGTTTTATCTAGTGATTGAGTCAATATTTGACAGCAGAATATTTTTGTTTGCTTTCAGTTGTGTCTTAAAGAAAAGCTGTTCATTATTAAATATGGTTTGTGCAAGATTATTGATGCTGAGATGCACATTGTTGACTCTGTTGAGGATTTCATTGTGCTGGTCATTGCAGTTTCTGTAATATGGAACATGTACAGTATGTTGAGTTATTGCATGTTGGAATGTACAGAAACCGTGATCAAAGTTAAATACATATATGATTCGCGAGAGCCTGTGCTCTCTACAGTTGCCTTGTGAGATACATGTCAATGTATTTGGATTGATTACATTCCAGTTTTATCAGTTTTATTGTGGAAAAGCTCTTATCTACTAGAATGGAACCTATATCGTATGAATCTAGAAAAGGTGAGCATAACATTTTGTAATCATTTGTTTATTTTTCTTTTTCTCACAATAGGTCAACCTTCCATTTTGAGGACAGATACATTTTACTTTCTTCACAGTCATCAGATTTGTGCTTTCTTCAAACTCTCATGATCAAGAGCGGAAGGATGTGGTAATAAGTTGGATGCTATCTGATACTGTTCAGTAAATTGATGGTGATAATAGTCTAGCAATATTCATTGGATACCAGTACAGGCAATGCTTTATGGATGAGATAAAACACTGAAAGGGATCTCATGTTTGTGTGAGATGAGCAGATTACATCAGACAAATTCTCTGCTGTAGATAATCTACATGTAGATATCATATCAGAAGAACATTGGAGCATTGATTGTTCAAGATCAGAATGTTCTTTTGATGGAAATATTCCATTGGCTGGCGATAGTATTTCATTCCAATTGATTTATTGATCAGTACCGTGAGATACGAAGAGGCTGCTTTTGCTCTGACACATCCCATGGCGGACAAGGTCAGCCGTAGCTCGATGGACTCGCTCTCGGTCGCCGACGAATACGTTGTGGTCACCCCCAGCGAGGAGAAAGCGGGCAGCGCGAACGGGGCCTTGGCAGCCCAGCAGGAAATGACCTCGGTGAGCTCTACGGGCTCGGACACGGGGCTGCGTATCGCAGGGAATGGTAACATGGACCAACTGAAGCACAACCTCGAAGAAGTGCTTGAAGAACACCTCGGAGGCATTGCCAAGACCACCAGGATGGTGCCACCCAGTATCAAGCTCAACCTGGTGTCCTCTGGAGTTGGTCAGCAGGGAGATGGCTCAGGGAATAATGACATTGGATCTCCACAGTCACCCCAAGAGAAGATAGATGATATCGGTGAGATGGTGATGAGTGGACATGTTGATAGTGCAAGTCCTAAAGAAGGAGATAGTCAAGAAGATCCATGGGTACCAAGATCTAGTAAGAAAAGTACTGGGAAAAGTATTGCATCGTCCTCCTGTTTCAATATACTTTTTTTTATTTGATTTAAATATGAAAAAAAAAATTCAGTTCCACGATAAATCTGTAGAAATAGAAAAGAAAATAATCAAGAGGTATGCTTCTATAATGTATTTTTTTCTTACTTTATATGTATTCTTGGTTTTAAGTGACATGGGATTTTGGTGAGTAAATGCATTATATTGGTATAATTATTGATTGAATAATTCATAAATCTCTATCACAATTATCAAGAAAAGTCAATTAAGCACCAAAACTGACTAATTAATGCATATTTGTCATGAATTATAATAAATCATCTCCCTATTTTCATGGGCTTCCCCCTTCTTCAGGGATGAAGATGATAACACAAAATGTAGAAAAATAGCCAATACAATGACTTATTATCGTATTGATTCATTTCAGATTCTGGATCCGACACTACCACTCCCACACCCATCACTCCCATTGACAAGGTATGTACCTTGTTCAGTCGCATCTTCTATCTGGGTGCATCCACCGTCAATGCCCCAAAGAGTGAGAATGAAGTCACAAGGAATATGCGCATTCTCAAGGAGCAGGAGTCTGAGAATGCCATGGAGATTGTCCTCTCGGTCCCAAGGACTGCTGAAGGTTCTGTTAGGTAAGACACTGAGCTTTTGGTGTTGGTGTTGTGAAAATTTTGGACAGCACCAAAATGAAAAAAAAAGAAAGGAAGCATGTCTTGCGACAAGTCTCACTTACTGTTTAGCTGTCAATAGTTGCGCTATTGATAATGTGACCAGGGCCCCGTAACTCAAAGATTAGCATTTGATTGCTAATTTGAAAGAACAATTCTGATTGGTTCTTAGTCAGTTTCCTCAGCAAAATGCGCATGCAACGATGATCTTGATAGGCCAATTCATTTAGCGATAAATCGCTAACCTTTGTGTTATGGAGCCCTGGACATTTTAATCTCAGATTCGGGTCTTGGGCAAGGGAATGCAATCATAATTGTGCTTCCAGACACTGGACAATATCAAGTTTAGAGATCAACTTTTGGTTAATCACCAAAAAGCATTTGCCAGCTCAATACTGGTAAAAGGTAAAATAAAAGTTAAAATGTTTCATTTTATATGGCTAAGCATGGCTGTCTTTGGTTTCAACAGCAAGAGTCCTGCCTGTCATCAAAGATTACTTTCAAATGATTTTAGTACTTAATTTTAGATCAAGGTTTTAGATCAACCTTGATCTAAGGAGTGTTTCATGAAATGACTTGTTTGATGTTTTATCTGACAAGTCTGATTTTATCAGACAGTTACCATAGTAATAGTGCTTCTCGGCCAATCAAAATCAAGGAGAGACGTCAGATCTGACTCATCGGACAAAAATGTTGATAAAACAGCTCCCCTGCTCTCTTTCAGGGTAAACATATTAATTAGTGGTATTTTCAATTAGAAGAATATGGTAAAATTGTTAACTTGATATTATTTGTCTTTATAGGTTGATGGAGGTTGATGGGAAATCTGAGATAGCTCACTATCGAATCACCCGTATCCTCTTCTGTTGTCGTGGTCATGCTAATACCTCAGAGAGTGACTGCTTTGCCTTCACATGTAGCCACGGCACCAAGGAGAGTCAGCTGTTCCATAGTCATGTCTTCAGATGCGAGGTGGTTGAAGCAGTGAGTAGCAAATCGCATTCCTTAATATTGTATTACCATAGAGAGTTCAAGGATCTGGGTGAAGTGCAATTCCAGTTCATTGACAAGTGAACTAGGTCCAGTTAGGGCATGAAGACTGTTATTCGAAGCAAAAAGAAGCAATTATGAATAAAAATTTGAACTTCAGGTGAAATATATTCCACAAATTATGGACATGGTACATTCAGTCATCAGGCAGTAGCTTGTGTCTGCGTTGAGTTTGGAGATATCTTTGAAGCCATTAGTAGGATAATATTGAAGGATTCCGGGCATCGTATGATCTCCTTTTCAAGGGTGTTTGAGGAGACATTCATCAGATGCTGATCATCTATCAAAACACTTTATGATCATGAAATAATGTAATAAACAGAAATCTGTAAAAGTTTCCTGTCACAGGCCTTACAGATGTCTCCAAATCTCAGGGTAGACTAATTCTACTGCCTGATGATAACTTGCTGTACCTCATCGAAACATTGTGGAATATATTTCACTGTAAATTCATATATTTCTACATAGAATTTCTTCAGCATTTTTGAAGCTATGTTCTTTGTTTTGGCTGTTGTGACCTGTTGGTCTTTATATTCATTGGAGAATTTGATGTATAGTAGATTATAAATTATAATATTTCTTGTTTTTGATCTGTAAGATATTTGTGAAGCATCAACCAGACTATCAGCAGTATTTTCCTTATTACTATTATGACTATTATATGATTATCATTGTTATATTGTTGTCTCTAGGTCCAGCGTATATTAACCTGCTTTGGTCAAGCCTTCCACCGAGTTCCTAAGAGTCCTGGGATGGTAGACAGTGTACCAGGCCTTCCCATGTCACCACGGGAACGCATCCTTCATCTCGACATTCCAGTCTTGGTAGATATCAGGGAGGATGACAGCGGCAAGGGGAACTTCTCACCGGTTCCACGGGACAAGAAATGTTTTAAACTGAGACAGGGTGTGAAGAAAGAGATTGGTATCATTGTCCAACAAGGCAATCATAAGATGCTTATTATAGAGAGGTTAGTAGATGACCAATATCTTAGCTTAGCCATTTATAGATCCTTAGCATGTTAAGAGTGATAGGATGTAAAGAAAGAGATTGATATCATTGTTCCGCAAGGCAATCATAAGATGCTTATTATATAGAGGTAAGTAGATAACCAATATCTTAACTTAGCCATTTATAGATCCTCAGCATTTTAACCCTAAAAAGACTGGGTCAGCCCCCCCCCCTCGACATTTTTCGCGATAAATCCGCTGCGCAAAATTTTTTGACCGCGTCGCTCGCTGACTTTTTACTTTCAAGTCTCGCGCAACTTTTGAGACCAAAATTGTGACCCCCGGGTACGCGGTTCCAAAATTACGCAACATTTCGTAAGTGCATGCAGACCCAAAATTACTCAAAAACGTGAATTTGTGTACAAATCCAATGCAAATAGTGTTCTTAGCCAAAATTCATAAATGTTTCATTATTTTTCCTTTTACTGCTTAAAATCAATTAATTTTATCTTGTTTATGGTTAAAATAAAGTCCCCGACAATTTCCATTGAAAAAACAATAAAAAACAAAAAGTCGAAAAACAAAGAAATACATAAGAAATTTAGAAAACAATAGAATACATAAGAAAATAAATTTGATTTTGAAATTTTTTAAAAATCAATTTGATCAGATGCCTATCTAGAGTATGTGAAACAAAAATTAGCATTTCAGAGGCATTATTTTATTAATTAGAGCAAACTTATGATTTTACGCATAAATTAGCATAATTAATGAGACATGAGATTTTTTGCCGAATTTGATGTTATAGTTTTGTAGATAATGCCATGGGAAATGCGTGTGCCAATTTTCGTCGCGATCGCGCGATCAACGGCCGAGATCATAAGGGGGGGCTAAACGGCCCCCCCCCCAATCTTTTTAGGCGTCGAAATAGCCCAGTCTATTTAGGGTTAAGAGTGATATGATGTTAAGAAAGAGATTGATATCATTGCCCAGCAAGGTAATAAGAGGATCCTTATTATAGAGAGGTAAGTAAATAACTTTTGAGTTGAGCATTTGTAGGGAAAGTGGCTTTCCTTTAAAGAAAAAATTGTCTTTTCCTTATCTTATAATCTGTAATGTCATTTCACACTTGATCTGAAATTGAAATTCTGTTTGTCATAGAAAAAGGTACATCACAAAAATGTAAATTCCATTTTGCAAAGGTAAATTCACTTTTCATAAGAAAAGTAGAGAGCCAAAACGGATTTTCTGTTTTGAGTTAGCAGTAAGTGGAAAAACACTGTCCCCAAGCTTTATGGCTGGATGTTTCAAGAAACTTTTTTAAGTTATGCACAATTTTATGGATGACTGGAATGTGTTCATGTTCTTAATGAGAAGCCCTAAATTTCTGTCATGTTTGTACAAAGAGGGACTGAATTTCCTATGTCCCTTGTGAACTCATGACAAATGATTAACTTTGCATTCACATTCATATTTTCGCTGATAGAAAAAAAATCCTACAAAATGATTCTGATTTAGCACAAGGACATGTTACATTCATTCATAAAATCTTGGAAGACTTCCACGCCTTCAGAACAAATGTGTGCAATTAATCTGTCAAAAACCAAAATGGTGTCATGCTACCCCTCTTCTAAATAAACTACATTGGCTACTTACTTCTGATAGAATACATTATCAAATACTTGTTTAAACCTATAAACCTATGTTAACCATACTCCCTTCTTGCATTTCTTCATTATTTCAGCAACAAAGATGTACATACTCTCTTCGTTCTGCAGCTGCTCCTTCCTATGTCATTCCAAAATCCAGAAAACAGGCTGGTTTCAACTCCTTTCAATCTCTTGTCCCCCTGTCATCGGAACAAACTCCCTCCATCCAACCTTTCTTCTCTTGACCGCTTCAAAAAACATCTCAAAACACACTTATATAACCATAAATCTTAACTTGTCTTTTGCCATCAACAGTCTTTGCATCCTCTGGAAAAAGCGCTATATAAATCCAATCATTATCATTATTGTCATTATAAAATCACAAGTAATTTACGAATTGCTACTAGTGTTCAAAATGTCCATGCTATGATACTGATAATGTGTATTTGTATCTATTGTACAGATGTTTTGGTGTTTTGATCTGTCCTGGTCGAGAGGTCCCTGACAGGGAGATGTACTTACTTGATGCTGTAAGTAATCTAATACATGATATACAGTTCTTTTTTATTTTATTTTTCACAGTTACATGGAAAAATTTGCTTGGATTAATCAGGGACGTGAGAGGGAGATCACGTCCCTGGATGAATTTGTGATTAGGAAATGTTAGGTTTATTCCATATGTAATAATAAAGATTAATATTCCAGGGTAATGATATGATACCAAGTATCAAACAAGTATCAAAGCGCAGTGGAGTATATGCTAGTAACTGCGCTATATAAATGGACATATTATCATTTATTATTATTTGCAAATTTTGCAATTGAGAAAATTAAATACGAGCATTAACATGCATTTGTTACAGTTGTAAGAAATCTCTGCAGATGCACATTCATTCATGATAATTACAAACAACAGCTGAAATTTTTGAGTCAATTCTTTGTATCTTTTCCATTCTTTATGCAGGGAATGCAATTATCAGAATCAAGTCGATTTATTATCATTTTGGTGATCATTGGCTAGAGCAAAAGCCTCATTTTACGTGTAGTGCTTAAACAATCTTTTATGAAAATTTAGTGGTTGAAAAGTTGAATCCAAACTTTATTTTATCTTTAATTTTCTGTATAAAAATTAGTGATGGAAGTCTGTTTTCTCCTTTTTTTGCAGGTGAATATGGAGAAGAATTATGATGCAAGGAATTATTCCGTAGTCTGTCAGTGGGATCCTAACTTACCTGAATTAGAAGTACTTAATGCTGAATCTCCACCCGGTCTAGGTAAAATTGTACTTTGTGTGATGTCTGTTTTTCTGTCTGTCTGTCTATCTATCTATCTATCTATCTATCTGTCTATCAGTCTGTCTATCTGGCTATCCATTCGTTCGTCCGTCCGCCCACCCACCCCTCATCTTTATGTCTTTTTGCAATCCACCCATCATCTATCTGTCCATTCATTGTCAATGTCTGTCCATCCATCCATCCATCCATTTATCTTTCCTTTTATCATTCAACCCATATAATGTCATCCATTAACCAATCTGTTTGTCATTCCATCAGTTCATTGATCTATCCATTCTTGTATACATGCATTTTATACACTCATCCATCTGTCCATTTACACACCAGTGTATTTACTCATCCATCTGTTTATACATAGAAATGTTTACTCATAGCAATGTTTTCCAGGCGTTTTGCCGGAAGCCTGCATTTAGCGGGGAGCTAAATCCTTAATTTAGTCAAAGATGAACATGAAAGTACAATGACTCGATGTGTGTTGCTTTTATTTACAGAGAAAGGTATGTTCATGACGATAGCTGTTGACCTGGTGATCCTAGGTATCCAAGAACCCGTCCGTTTCGTCATAGAAACCAAAGTCCGCATCTTTGCAGCATCAGAGAAGTTCTGGTATAACAAGATCACCACCAAGAAACCACTCCAAGAAAACTTCAGTCTTCTCTTAGAGGAGGTGAGTTCAGTGATGTTCTCTTTACTTCATTGCCGAGAAATCTAGAAACTTTGATAACGGCTTTAGATCTGCTGACCAGTGTTAATTTGTCTTGCCTGCATATCAGAAGTGAGACATACATGTAAGATACTGTCTGCTAAGTGTTTGAGTTTGAATTTTTAGCTCAATTTTGAGAGTATATATTATTCAATGTAGAAAGATTGGTGGAATGATCGAGGTCAGAGGGCATTTTAGTTTAGTACACTTAGATTTCTGGGTGGTATTCTGGAACACTATCATAACTTTTTCATTTGTCTGTGAGATATGACACTGCTATGATTGTCATAAATCGGTATTTAGAATATTGTCTTTTTCACTGTCATATCTCTCTAAGGGCCCACCCATCTTTTCACAGACAACCCAATCAAAATCACTGTTAAACCCGAGCTGGGGCCATTCTTAACAATAGGAAGACCAGGAAAGTGTAGGGGCCTATCCTCAATAGAGTAGCTAACACTGGGCAACTATGCGTATGTTTTAATTTGCTTAATTATACAAAGAGACGGAAAGTTGAAGATTTTTTAGAAGAGAGAGAGAAAAACATGAAAAACAGAAAAAAGGTGGAATTATTGTGTAGGCCTAACAATTTGTAGCATGAAGAATGCTTTGGAAATAGTCCTGGATGATGAGTGGAAATTATACAATTAATCTGAACATATTGTATGCATGACATACAGTCAACATGGTATCAGGATATTATGGTGCTAAGAGAAATGACAAATTTTATGACTGTTTAGACCTTGTCGTAAATTTTGTCATATCTTTTGATTGTAAAGGGATTATGTGCATGTATGAATTTGCATATTTTTTGTGCACGTTATAGAGAAGAGACAAAATTTATTACAGTTTTTATGACAAAAGTTATGACATCCTCCAGAATGCCAATTATGTCATATCTCTGAGAAAAGGCAAAATATTGAGAAAAGAAAATGTTCAGAAGACTGCCCCTAGATAAGTGGAAGTGTTGTGATGCAGTGGTTCCTACTCTTACCTTGTACCGGTTATCAGAGGGTTAAGTGTTTAAATCCCATTCTAACATGAGCATACCTTGTACTGGTTATCAGAGGGTTAAGTGTTTAAATCCCATTCTAACACGAGCATACCTTGTACTGGTTATCAGAGGGTTAAGTGTTTAAATCCCATTCTAACACGAGCATACCTTGTACTGGTTATCAGAGGGTTAAGTGTTTAAATCCCATTCTAACACGAGCATACCTTGTACTGGTTATCAGAGGGTTAAGTGTTTAAATCCCATTCTAACACGAGCATACCTTGTACTGGTTATCAGAGGGTTAAGTGTTTAAATCCCATTCTAACACGAGCATACCTTGTACTGGTTATCAGAGGGTTAAGTGTTTAAATCCCATTCTAGCATGAGCATACCTTGTACTGGTTATCAGAGGGTTAAGTGTTTAAATCCCATTCTAGCACGAGCATACCTTGTACTGGTTATCAGAGGGTTAAGTGTTTAAATCCCATTCTAGCATGAGCATACCTTGTACTGGTTATCAGAGGGTTAAGTGTTTAAATCCCATTCTAACACGAGCATACCTTGTACTGGTTATCAGAGGGTTAAGTGTTTAAATCACATTCTAACACGAGCATACCTTTTACTGGTTATCAGAGGGTTAAGTGTTTAAATCACATTCTAACACGAGCATACCTTGTACTGGTTATCAGAGGGTTAAGTGTTTAAATCACATTCTAACACGAGCATACCTTGTACTGGTTATCAGAGGGTTAAGTGTTTAAATCACATTCTAACACGAGCATACCTTGTACTGGTTATCAGAGGGTTAAGTGTTTAAATCCCATTCTAACACGAGCATACCTTGTACTGGTTATCAGAGGGTTAAGTGTTTAAATCCCATTCTAACACGAGCATACCTTGTACTGGTTATCAGAGGGTTAAGTGTTTAAATCCCATTCTAACATGAGCATACCTTGTACTGGTTATCAGAGGGTTAAGTGTTTAAATCCCATTCTAGCTGTGCATTCTTTGACAAGACCCCAAACTAACACTTCACCCAGGTGTTCAGTGTTGTTATAGCATGATTATCAACTAATACATGTTCTTAATCAAATAATGTGGAAACAGGTTTTACAGTCAATAGACCTTGTATAATTTTTCTGTTATACTCCTTGCCCCGTCTGGTTAAGTCATTATTTCACTATCCCTGACGCCCAAAATTGCTGAATATTTGTGATCTGATTTGATGGTATAGAATTATTAAGTTAAATCTTGTGTTTCAAAAGTATCTAATACTGCAACGGTTGTGATTTTTTTCGTCTTTGGTGAACCTTAAACCAAATATTCAGTATGGAATGTATTATGTTCTATTGTGTCTGCTCTTCTATGCACTTCAAATGTAACATTATACACAAAGGAGGGTATATAGATATTCTCATGCACTATTGGTATTCTAGTCCATTGAAATCCGTACAGTACTTTTCCCCTGCAGTCCCAAAGAAAGATCCATTCTAGGAGAATATCAAAATGGCATTTATATTTTTTCCGAAAACGGGTCGTCTTCAACGGCAAAATGCTGTACGCGTTTACTTGCAGCGAAAGAAGAGAGTAATTGATACAACTTTGTGATGGTTTTTAGGGAGGTTTTATCTATAATGTGTCAAACTTGGATTGTAATTTGCTGATGGAAAGGGGGAACAGTATTTGATGTTTTCACAGTTGTATCTCAAGCAGGGACCTTTTTAGTGTTGGAAATTTGATCATGAAACACCTTTGCTACTCGGATTCAGGCAGACAAAGAGTAATCGGTTTTCAGAAAATGCTCTCCAATCCTTTTTATTGCCAGTGGGGAAATCAGTGCCGGATGGGCAGTAGTGATTTTGCGTTGAGTGCTGTTTGTGAATTCAGAGTGGTAGAAGGTTACTATTGGCACCAACCATTGTAGTAACAACGTTGATCTAAATTTAATCTGCTGACACTCTACTGCAAGATTGATAATAATACGCAGTCGTAATTAAGTATGCTATCTCTGTTGTGGTAAAAAACTGTATGCCAACTCTTTAATGATGAAATTGAACGTACAAGCTGACATTGATCTGGGATTGATTTCATACAAAATTGACACTTATACTTTTTTTGTGTGTGTATAATTTCTGTCAAGAGTGATGTCCTTTATTGGGTTTTGAGTCGTGAGTGTGACAAACAGACTTTGAAAATTGAAATTGACTGTATCTCTCCCATTTTTCTTGTAATAATTTCCTGTGTAGATTGAGACGACCCTTGAGAACGATGTGGCCTATCGTGTTTTGAGTCTAGAGAGTGATACGCAGAGAGAAAGACGCCATGTTCCAATTCGTCAGTCTAGTCTCAATCAAGCAAGGACACCTGATAGTCTTAGCTCAATGCTGGAGGAGGAAAGTGGTGAGTAGTTTTCCGAGAGTGTCTTGGAAAAAAAAACAAAAAAGAAAACAGAATCTTGTATTTGTACAAGTTTTACACAATAAAAAAAAATGCACACATTTGTTATGTTATGGTTCTGGCATATCTTAGATGGTTTATTTTAATAATAATCATTAAACTTGCTCATATGGTGCAGAACACTTACTTTTTTAGAAGTCTGTTAGTGCTCTACAGTAACGCAGTATAATTACCCAGGCTTTATCAGAGCAGCATTTATGCACACTGCGAAATCTTCATTTTGCGATTTGGAATGGTTTATTGCAAATACCCAATAAATAAATTTCCATGAATTCTTATTTTCTTTATTGTCAACTTGGCAGTGTAGCCTACCACTTTGATAAAAATGAATGCAAAAACTTTGAGATTCCTGCACTATAATGCACATCACCTTATCTTTCGATAATTCTTGTGAATGCAAGCCACTTTGCAGTTATTGATGAAAATAGGCAAAAATATCTGTGTGGGTATGGTCATTTCCACATGCTTTTCAGCTAGACTCAATGAAATAGTCTTTGTAGAATCTTATCTGACACCCTTGTGTACCTACAATTGCTGCTAGACCTACTTTCTAAATTATTAAGCATTCTGCAGCATGTAAGATTTTTCCGGGTTGATATGTGATACACAATGCTAGAGTGGTTATTCTCCCTCTTCTGCTCAGATGATGATGAGCCTCTACAGAGTGGTTCTGGTAGTGTTGGCAAGGACTGCGAGGAATCCATCCTCCTTGGCTGGGGTGAACTCCTAGCCAAGTGGAGGGTGAACCTGAGTGTACGTCCCAAGCAGCTCAGAGGCTACGTCAGGAAGGGTGTCCCTGAGGCTCTGAGGGGTGAGATATGGCAGCTCCTAGCAGGTGTCCATGAGAGTGAGAATCTCTTGGAAGATTACAGGATCCTGATCACAAAGGTAAGAATGGATTCATTCCATCCCTAAGGTATTCAAATATCATTTCTGTATTCATCATATAGATTCTAAAATCATGCAATATAGCAACATTTCTTTTTTAAAAGAAATTTATATCACACCTAACTAGATCCTTGTGATTTGATTGGTTGTTTGATATCGTTCACTCAGCCCATTTTTGCAATGATGTCATCAACCGTGCAATTTTGGATCCACTCATCGTCCAATTTTGGATCCATACGATTTTGCCCATTGCACGCGCGCACCGAGACTGCAGCTGCAGGCACCAGCAGTGCGCATGTTGTAATGACGTAACAATCAACAGACCAAACTCGCACTGCATGAGCATGTTTTGCATCGAAGTTCATGAATTTCATATGAAAAAAAAAATATTCTTAATGCCTCGTGGAATGGATCATTATTTCATCTTACACCAAATGAAGTATTCTGTCCATTGCACTCATAAACATTCATTGTTTGTGTACTGTAATCTGTACCTGTTTCTTCTTATGTCTGGTATTTTATACTTCTACTGATTTGTGAATGTTTTCATCAGATGTTCACTTCAATTTTTGTAAACTTTTGAATGGATTTGGAAATACAGTATATCAAGACACCCGGCAAGCAACATTTTTTTTTCAGAGTGGAATTTTGAATATGGCAGAATATCATTTATCAAAGATATAAATAAGGAAAATTATTTGTAGCCAGATGAAGAGCGTATGTCTCCTGCTCGAATGATATCTTCCTCTGCAATATTTTTTAGGGCACCATACTTTCCTTTAACCTTAAAAAATAAAAACAGCTGTTGCATATTTGAGTTAGCCTTCATTGGTGATGGAATCTGCAGTCCATGTTGGGCCTTCAAGGGAGATGTGAGAGCGCCATCTATGGACATACAGCTGAAAGTTTTTGTTCATGATGCATCTTGAAAGTGATTTATTGACAAATGTGCTCTCAGCCAATCAAATGCAAGGATTTCAGGAGTCCATTGATTTCTGAAAATAAATGACAAATTGCTTTGTGAAATTCTCCCCTGATGTTCCATCTTTTAACCGATCTAAATACTGATTTGGTGAGGATGATGAAAAACAAGTCTGACACATGCAGTATACCGAGGAGCACCTGTGTGGAACAACATCAATTGAGATTATTCTTGTCTACCATACAATATAACAGATCATGTAAATGAGGAATACAAAGAGAGTTGTAGAGAGATGTATTAACTATGTGATCACTGTTGAGGTAACAGAGAAAGTGTAGAATAAAGGAAGAGGTGATGACCTAGCATTTTTTCCTTCAACAACTGTTCTTGTTGAAATTTCTCTGAAGGTACAGGGGAATAGCACTCAGCCTGTTAGAAGGTTTTGGTAGTAAATAATGTGACATTTAGGATGAGGATTTAGATTTGGGGTAAATTTCAAGATTTTCTGTGGATAATGGCATGGAAGATTGAGACATATTCAGGGAAAAGGCCAGTCTGGAGTAGAAAGGGGTTATGTAGAAAAAGGCAGGAAATACAGCTTTTAAAGCATCTATGTAAACATGAAAATCTTTGGTAAGGGCAAATACGGTTCAGACACATCAAATAAGGTTCCTGGAAGACATACTAGAGGGGAAATGAGACAAATGCAAGAGGAAATTTATCAACATCTCATGAGTGTTGAAATACAAAGAGATTGGGTGACATAATAATCTAGATTAGATGTACGTAAGGGACGGAGCTCATGTTTGTCTCTTCACCTTGTAGACCCATGTGATGAGAGGGTCTGAGGATTAGGACATTCTCTTGAGGTACGGGTTGAGTGGTTCATCGGATCTGATTCTGACTTAGATATTAGAAGGCCATACTGCCTGTAGGTTATCCTAAAGGGTAAAAATGGTCTTATTAGGTCACGGACAAGAGTAGGGAAGTTAAAAACCCTTGAGGATGTTAGCCTTCAAGTGTTGTGTTACTAGTTCTTTGAATTGGGGTCCTTTCTGATTTTTTTTTCTCTTTCATGTTGATTGATTATGTGCATGAACATTGTAAAGACTTTGCTAAGTTGTTGAGTGCTATGTTATATGCTGAAGGGTGATATGTGCAGCCGCATGATTTCCTTGTGCATAAGTGTCATCATAGTAACTATCATCATCGTCAACACCATCCTCATCACTGTCATCATTACAATCATTATCAATGTATTATCATTTCATCATCAACATTGTGATTCATCATCATCATCATCTCCACCATCATCATCATCAACATCATCATCACCACCACCACCACTACTATCATCACCATCATCATCATTATCATAATTCATTTGTGTATATCTTTTATCATCATCATCAGTATCATCATCGTCATCATCATTATCATTTTGTTCGTTTGTATATTTCTTAATTTGCAAGTTACTCAGTCACAAGTGTTGATAATGTGATTTGGGTCATTTGTGTAATGTCACATGAGGAGTTGAAGCAAGTGACAGCAATCTGAATTGTGCTTCTAACAACACCACCTAAATCAATACTCCAACACTCAACTTAAAATCACTTACAGAATGCAAGAGGAAGTTGACAGCCCAAAACAGAAATTTAGAATTTGCCTTGGTAATGGTATTTATACACATGTAGTATACATGTACTCATGTCAAACTTGCTAGAAAAACTGGACAGTCTTAAGAGGAAATGTCATTGCTTATCTCTTTCACTTCTTCTTGTACCATATTTTCTCAGTTTCGTCAGTAATATATGTGGTCATTTTCAAACGTGAGTGACACGACAATCGGAGACGGTTAAGGGCTCAAATCTTTAAACTTAAAGGTTATGAATCAATCATGACTACTATATTATATACAATGTAGGACTGGCATGGGCCACTGCCAGTTTGATTTGAATTCTACGATTAGTTTAGTAGATATGATCGAAAAATGGTGCGTGAGTGACACGACAAATTTTGGACATGGGTTTCTGAACATTATCACTTATGATTGGATTCGTGCCCAAGTAGCTGTCCAGGAGTACTATGAGTACCCATACATGTACGTAAATAGTGTACCTATTTAGCACATATAGTTAGAATCAATCAAACCTTCTCTAGGGAAAATGGTGCCCTCCTATATACCGTGAGTGACACGACATCCAAAACGTGAGTGACACAACAAGTGCAAAAATACAACATTTATCTCAACAATGAAATTATTTTTGGCAGGATGTAGTGAAATCCCATCAACCATAAAACAAGCTTAATTACATAACAACTGCCTTCTTCAAAGTTGATGTGTCATCCTGATGATTAATTCTTGGTTTATGGTCATATTTGCCCATCAACTCACATTCCCTATACCATACCACATTATTGTCACACTCGAGCTTATACACTCTCCTCTTTGGACAAGGAGGCACTTGAAGGAGGTGTTGTGGTCTTGGCATTGACATCAACTGGAACATTCTTTTTGTGGCCTGATTTCATTCAAAACTTTAACTCTTTCTCCCTATCTTTATGACAGTTTACAGGTTTACAATTTAGCATCCACAACTGATGGAAACATTTTTCCTAGTAAGAAAGGTATTCTCAATTGTCACTCGCATCATCTGGCATGGTCTGGTAGCCAATGATATCATGCATGACTCCTCTTTCTTATAATATTGGATTAGGATATTCTCCTATAATATTTTAGACATTGTCCAAATAGGACTTGGCAGCTTCAATGTCTTTTTTTGTACACTGTATCAAACCACAGTTACACGTACTTGGCTGCACACTTCAGATGGACTATTAGCAAATCCTTTAGAAACTTAAATAGGGATCAAGTTCAACTCATCAAGCATTGGTTTTCTCCTGAACACTGCTTGTATGTGGACCTTCCAAAGGCACTGTACCAAGTTTAGAGCTTTGATTTTCAGCAAGAATCTTGCAAGCTGCTTTTAGTTGCTAGTTATCATATTTGATAATAAACCAACCCACGTGTAACACATGGAAAGCCACAAGGTGAAAGACGCATAGTCATTGCTGAGCCCTTGGATGTTACACTGAAAGTCAATTCAGCATCCCCAAACATCAAATACTCCTCCTATACCTCCATATGGCATAGCTTTTTCCCCACATGGTCCAGCTCAGTTCTAACCAGGGTACCCCCTCCCCAAGAAAAATTGATGTACTTGAAGACATGGCAACTAACCAAAGTTGCTCAAATTCAAATTTGGTCTTGGTTGGGACTTGTTGGGACCTACATATACATAAGTTACTCTATCAATTTGTTGTGTGTATTGTAATGCAAATCTACTCTGAACCCATATTGGCCGATCATGGTAGCTTGCTGTGCAGGCCCTAGTTCATCACTAGTGGTATGAATGGTGGGCGAACAAAGAATGATTTTGAACCAGGCATGTAGCTACTTCAAGCAATAACCAAAATGCCCTTTTATATCTCTTTATATTCTCAACTGAGATGTTCTTGCAAAAAAAATGTTTATTTCATGTCCTTGAATACAAGCTTTGTGGCAAACAAGGTTCATTTGAATTAATCAGAAGGGAAAGATTTTTTTTCTGATTTTGAAAGAATGTTTGGTGTTCACAGAGATCTTGTCATACACTTTTCTACCATTAGAATATTCTACATGTAGCGATTTCTGCAAATTTCAAAATAAGATCCCAGACCTTGCTAGCTTTAAACCTTTCTTAATTACTATAGACAAAGAAATAACATTCCTAAAAAGATGAACATTCTACTTATTTCCGTAAATGGAGACAGAGAATGTTCAAGTCTTACCTGACTAACTTGAACCAACACCAAATCTTTTGCGCTGTAAATGTGTTCAATTGTTCATTACTATGTATAGTAGCTTTTCTCTTAATATATTCATATTTTTGTGTTGATTGATTATATTATTATATTCTTTTATCTCAGTATGTCATCAAAATATGAATTAGGATCTGAGTATTCACACGAATGGAAAGTTGTCAGGATTTTTGAAACTGAGGAAACCATGGAGAGGAAAGAAAATGGATGAACTCAATGTCAATTTTCTGTATTTCCATTGATAGGGGTGAAGTTGGGAAAACAGAAAAAAAATATTAGCCTAACATACATGTAGGCCTAAATGATGTCAGGAACAACATTTTGACTCCATTATTGAATTTATGTTGTAAAATGCTTTAAAAATTATTCAATGTCCTTTTTTATACACAATATGAGACCGTGAGTGACACGACATTTTGTGAGTGACACGACATTGTGAGTGACACGACACAACTTTAACAGTTAATTTTAGCTTAACCTAAACACATTGGATCAAGTTACTTTATATACAACAAGGTATGGGAAAACTGTATTTGCTCCTGTACTGGGATAAATTAATTTTAGGAATACACAGATCTAGAAAACTTTTTGTCTTTAAAACGTGAGTGACACGACAACCAGTTTTGAAAACTTTAAAGATCTACTTTTTTCAGAAAAACACTTCAGATAATTTTTTTTGTTATTTAGGAGTTAGATACAATAAAGAGCTAGTATCTTGCCAACAGATATGCTTTTAATACAAATTTTATATGGTGATAGGCAATATGTAAAATTTAATGCAAAAATCAGCATTTTGTAACATTAAATTTCTCTTGCACTAAATTCACTGTATTTCAAGACACAATGAATAATTTTACGTAACTGAAATGGAAAAATATACTTTGAGATTTCTAGTTCCAAAAACCATTAAAGCCTTCTGATTTCTAGCAAGTTTTAATTTTCACCCCCATGTCCACTTTTGTTTGAAAATGACCATATATATATATATATTCTTTAATAGGAATGGCCTATTGAATTAATTGACCTTTCAATTTGTTTCTGCAATTTCCATGTGCATTCTCTTATATCTCATAATACCATCTTTTTCACAAATAAACATGCCCATGGGCTGAACCTTCTCCCAAGAATACCTGGCCACTTCCAGAAAGTTTATCTCCTCATTGTGTCTATATTTTTTTCCCTTTTTTCAATGATAGTCCTTTCTTGTTGCAAAGGTCATTTCATTCCATTTGATCTTTAAATAGAGTGCTCTCGACTTCCCTTGTATAGATATAAATCTCTAGTGTTACCAATGTTGTCCTATATGGTAGCCATAAATCTGCTGCATCACGGATGTACAGCCATCGCTCCCATGAAACGACTGCATCCAGGCCTCCTTTGCCTTGCGGAGGAGCCATCACGTCCTTGTAATACAAAGCTTAACAATTGATTGTATGACTGATTATTGTGATTATTACATTTATCATTATGTGCAATTAATCTTTGAAATCAATTGCACGATCAATCAGTATGCTCTGCGATACTGACCCCTATTTGGAGACCAAGGGACGGAGGAGAAGAGAACAGAAAGTCGTGACTCATCCAGCTAAGGAATATTTCTGGCGCTTTCTTGGCACGAGTCGCATCTTGTCTGCACGCTATTATCCATTGGCAGACTTCGTTCGGGGAAAGTGTTTACTTTGTGATAATGTCAAGTTCTTGTTTTCACTATTTTTTATCTTTTATTTGGGTTGAAGTTTTACTTCATGAGAGGGTAGAGGGTCTTAGAATATAGGCCGGGTTCAAGTCAAGGTGAATAGTAGGTCAAATTCATGATATTAATGCATTTCCATCTATATTTTACAAACTATATTGAAATATGACCTCCTAATGTATTTCCCTATGTCTGATTATTGATGGATATTCGTAAATTAAACCTTAACTTCCATTAGAGGATAAGGTGTGAGCTTTTATTGCATGTGAAGTAAGCAGTTGCTCAAACAAACAGTACCGGTAATGGTGTAGGCAAAAATGTTTATTTTCAATCAATTTCTTTGAACGTGTCAAGACCTAAAAATAATTTGATTTACTTAATGTTTTTTTCTTTGTTGATTGTAATGTGTCATTTTGAGATGTTGATATGACTGTCACTGTTTCTTTCACTTTTATCTTTCTTTAGTACTTGTTCCTTTCTGCCCTTCTCTTATCTCCTCTCCCTCTCCCCTCTCTCTTTCTCTTTATTTTCTCTTCACCATCTCTTCCTCTTTATCCCCCTTTCTATATTTCATTCTTTCAATCTCACTTCAGCATTCAGTCTCTAATGATATTTCTCTCTCTTTTCCTTCACCCTCTCTCCTCCCTCATACCATCTCATTCTGTGTATTCTGTGATGTTACATTAATGACTTTGTGCATGACTGGTACATGTTTTTAGGTGGTAAGTCTAGTACACAGGGATGTATCATATCTATAAAGAAATATCTTCCAAGCTTTTTGATTCACTCCTTCATTTTCTGAGGAGGGGAGGGGGGGGCAGTATTATGCTATCAGTTGTACAAATGAGTGTAATTGTCAGTCATAGATGGCAAACCATGTGCAATGGCTTACAATATTCTGGATCAATTTCAGAGTGCTAAAAACTACTGCTAGTGAACAAAGAGGGCAGTGTTTTTCATTTTCATAATCCATTTTCATTTTGAAGATTGCACTGAATGTGTAATCGCACAAACCCTGGACCAAGTTTCATATGGCTCCCCCTCCAAAGTAACATTGATCTTATATGTGGCTCAGCAGCTTGTAACTGTTAAGTTGTTACAATAATTGTTAAGTCTTTCTGAAACATGCCCAGATCTAGGAAATGTTTCATGGGAGTTTTTTTTTTTTGTCGGTGAAGCAAGGATGTGTTAGTCTACAAATGTAGACCCACAACTGCAGTGTGTGTACCTCAGCTGATTCAACGAGTCTGCATAGCAGACTAGGTCTACTGAGGCTGCAGAAATGGCTCTCTTCGCTTGCCCTTTCAGGCTGGTTTGCTTCGCAAACCATTAGCAGATCCCACCTCACGAGCCATTCAGAGTCTGCATAGCAGACTAAGGATGTGTAGTGGTCTTTCGAACATTGGTCAGTGAAAATCATTATGTGTTTCATGAAATGCTCCCAATTGCAATACTGTATGTCATCCATCAGAGAGTGACAAACACAGATGGTTTGTCAGCGCACACTTGAATCAGATAAATCTACATTCAGTGTCATACTGGAATGAAAGATTATTATTTTATTCCCATGTTGTGATTCATCATATTTTCTTTCTTTATTAACTGGATTAGAGAGGGAGAAAAAAAAGACGAAGAAAGAAATAAAGAATGTTTTCTTTTACTTTGTAGCAGGAGGTATAGGCCTATATATTTTATTGAACATGCGCATGTAGACCTAGGATTTCAGTCCCAACAACTCATTTTCATGTTTCTGCTCAGGATATAGTTTCCATAACGACACAACCTCGAAAGTGCAGCTAACCAGAAAAAAATGGCATCCGGAATATTGATCTGGAATATTGATCTGGAAAGTGTTCGAGGGTGGGCATAAAAAGTCATGAGTCGGCCAAGGCTTTCTTATAACAAAGTGCTGAAAGTTACTCTTGAAAGTTCCAAGGAATCTTCATAGTATTAATGAATTTTGGAATTGGGCTATTAAGCTCCAATTACAACTCAATAAATGCCCATATCATGTTATACATACATGAGCACAGCAGGGGATAATTTCATGCAACAAAATAATAGTGAATTTCACTGATTATTTGTTATAAGCTACTGAAATCCTTGTGTCTGATTGGCTCAGAGGAAATTTGTCAATGAAATATGCCTGATAATACACTCATGAGTGCAGGTGTGGGTCCTACGTGCGTATCGTGTGCAGGATTCCAGTGAACAGGGGATCGACCATGGGAAGAATGTTTCTGGTAGCTCATGATACTACAAAAAACTCAGGGATGAAAACGGATTTAAGCGGATTTATCAAAATGGGTTGTTTGGAGAAAAGAAATACCCTTGTGGGTTCAAGAACAGTGTTAGGTCAAAGGTCAAGGCTGTTATGGAGCATGAAGTATGTTATTAGAGACTGAGAAAGATTAGGGGAAACATGAATTCCTTTCAACACAACCAGGTTGAACCCTTAGGTGTACTCTCTGTTGGTTAGTGTGTACATGACCAAGCTCTACTGCCTTCCGCTGTTCCTAGCTGGTTTGAAACAAATGATAATCATTAAGATATCCTAGAAATGTAGAGTCCCCTGCAGGTTTATCTTTGTCATTCTTCACCTAGATATATGCAATTATATTTCTTTCTTTCCATTCTTAAATCCCCGTCACTGCAAGTAAATTCAGGCTCCCAGCAATATAGGACCTACACATAGGCATGTCTCCTCTCCTCTGATATAAAATCAGATCCACTTTCCATGTTGTGCACATAGACACAGAATCAATTAATGTGATGACATTCAATCGACTAATTTGAAATTGATTATAGCAGACAGTGTCATGGTCTATTGCAGAAATTTTCAACTGTGGAGCCTCTTAATTAACTGAAAAATAATTTAGTATGCACCTTACTCCAATATTTTTAGGATTGAAATGAATCAAAGAATGGGTCTTTAGTGAGTTAAGCCATTATATTATTCAGTACTTAAATTCTTATTTTCCTTATTTGCTTGCATTTTTTAAATCTAGAAATTTTATTTTATTCAAATCATGTAACAAATATCTGAAAATGTTTCCATTTTGGTTACAAGATGACTCAGCAATATTTGTTGCACATTTGCTACACATGAGCTAAGAATGATTTTGGTGAATTTCAAGTTTTGAAATCCCTTCGTTTTTACATATTTTGAAAAGTAAGTGGCTTTGCATTGTCCTTGTACAATATATGAATTATATATGATCTGTGTGTAAATTGATAATTAGTAATACATCAGACAGTCAAATACATTTCTCACATTATTTCACTTACACAAAATGTGCATGCTTCACACATAGACAAAATCACAATGCTTTTTATTTTCATTACTCTATGTAATTATAATCTCTGTAGTTTATTCTTTATTCATACAGATTTCTTTTCATTTTTGGACAATTCTGAAGTGCATATCATAAAGAGTCACACTCATAGTAACTTTGCCATTAGGTATTACCATGGTAACAGGGCTCAGCAGCCAATCACAATCAAGTATTCCAGTAATGCCAAAGTTAGCATAGTCGTAAGTCTTTATCAAACAAATATGGGCATCTGCTTTGGTAATAAACATTTTTTAGTCGGTTGCAAGTAAACTGTTAGGTAACATTTATTTAAGTTTTTGATGTAACTTTAGATGTTCAAAAGAATATGAAATATAAGTGATGTCTTTTAAACTATTCACAATCGCAATACACACCATTTTACAGCCAATATTATTAAGAGAAAACCAAATTACAAGAAGGGGAAACCTACGTACATATGTCACCTTTTTATTGGGCAGTGAAGCTCTTTGTAAATTACACATGGGGTTTTTTGTATGGGTGGTGACCATGTTTGTGCTGAATGATCTAAACAAATTTTCTCAAGAATTTTGAAGAACGGGGGTAAAGTTTCTATAATTTTCTTCAAATCGTAAAAATAACAAACTTTACATTCAAATGCCTTTCAACAACAAGAATTTCAATTGGAAATTACAGATTTCAAATGATTGAATACATGTACCTAGCACATAAAAGAAAAATATTCAGCATTTTGAAACTAGTTCTTATGAACGTGATGCTTGGCAACATAAAATGGGAACAAAATTTAAAAAAATATTTGTTTTATGACTTGGTATGAATTTAACAGATGAAAATTGTTACTTTGCAGATCACACAATGTACATTACCATAAATATTGTGCCAGTCGGTTAGAACCAGGATCTTGTATTCATTTTATCACATCCACATGGGCTACTTGGAAATGTGAGGACCAGTTTCCATGGTGATTAATTGTTCTGGCATCACAGTCTGGTACTTAGTATGCCATAGTGACTCAACTATGGATGATATCTGTCTGTTTACAGTGGTTTTTATTCACTGATAATATTGCTGCATCAGCACAGACTATTTCGAAATACCTGTATGTACAACAGATTGTAAAAAATTTTAATTGATAACCTAGGCCCAAATTTAAAAAAGGTGGTTTTTAAAACCATGGGTTGAACCTATGGTTTATGTAGATTTCCTGTATGAATTACACTTATTTACCACATATGAACATGACCAGTACTGATGTGCGCTTCTGTCATGAGTGCGCCAAAATGTGCGTTATTTTATTCACGTTTCCACAGTTTTAAAGAGCAGACTCATTAAAAACAATGAACTCATGAATGAAATAGAATACTCAAACCAGGGCAACAGGTGTCAGTTTGGCGCACTGTGACAAAAGCTTGCAAAAAAAATCAGCATTGTACATTTTTTTAAACATATGGATAAGTGTAATTTATACAGGAAATCTGCATAAACCATGGGTTCAACCCATGGTTTTCAAAACCACCTTTGTGAATTCATGCCTTAGAGTTACAGCACTCCTTTATTGGACACTTTTTCAATTTTCATTTATCTTAAATTCTATAAATCACGAATGGAATATGATTTAGAAAGACAAGATGTACTGACAAATTTGATGTTAGTATTTCCAGTGGAGTGTTTGGTGGTGTTCCTACGCCTTTCATACCAATTATGTAATCAGTAAATGATCTAAATTGGCAATGCAGTGAAAACAAAAAAATCACTGTTTAAAAGTGCGAATTGGCATCTTTTAGTTTAAAGTTTGCTTTCATCATTCATTTTGATCCATGTACATTAGAATTTTGTTTACATACAATAAGTTATATAAAAAAATGAACAGTTCTTGCCGATTGTGGACCAAATTTATTTTGACCTTATGAAATCTTTGTATTTTTACTGGAAAATCAGAAAGCAAAGCTTGTGGGTCGTCAATTCTTCACTAAAGCAGGAATACCGATCGAAAAAGGTTGAAAAAATAGAATATTAGGTGATGGGAGAAGAAATATTCTCCTTCATATGTATTCCCTTTCTATGAAAAATGAGGTATATTGAAATTTTAACACACAATCTCAAGATAGTTATAGATATTTGTTAAATCTTAAAACCATTTTTTATAATTTTTACATGTACATCAAAATACATACTTTATTTTTCATTATACATGCGTAACATCTTAACTGTCAGATACCCAAGATTACTTTAATGCGTAGTACAGAATATACACAACAAATATATATATACCAGCAATGGGCTGAATTGAATGCATGGTATTATGTTTGCAGACATTGAGTACCATTTGATATGAGTACGTATGTGAATTTTGAAGTATGTATATTTCATAGCAGATAATACAGAAACCCATCTTGAGTAGCAGTGATTCTTATAAGGAGCTTTCTTTAATGGGAATTGGTATTGGACGCACATCAATGAATCGTTCCTTTCCATTGGAATAAAGATGTCCATTTTTCTTCTTCAACTTTTTGTGATGCTTTTTGCGACTGTTTGAGGTAAAGAAGCAAGAGGAGTAAGTTGAGGCTCTCCTACGGCTTTTTCGTATCATGACTACAAATCCATCTCGGAATGATTGATGACCGATGCTGTAGACGATGCAGTTAAGGAAACTGTTCACGATGCCTAGCCAGGAGAAAAAGAACATGGCTGCTGGTGGAATGTGAATGTCTACAAGACCCCTGAGAGTCTTGGTCACCACGAAGGGTAGCCAAGTGACATAGAAAGCACTGATGATCACAAGGAATATCTTTGCTAGGAGACGTTCATAGCTGGATCTAGTACTTTCCCGTTGGTTGGGCGATTTGAACATCATTCCGGTGCGTTCAATTTGCTGGGTTTGTACGAAGCTGACCTTGAGGATGTGAACGTAGCAGAAGGTTGAGATGACCAAAGCAGGCACGACTAGAACAGCGATGATGAAGAATGAGAAGGCAACATTCTCCTCCCAGTGAAGGGAGCACTCGTAGCTATGGTCATTGTAATGGAAGGTACCCCATCCAAACATGGATGGAAGGAATATCCCAGCACTGATCAACCATACTGCTATCACTATGATCCTCGCCCTTGTCTTGGTCAGGATGGTGAAGTATTTCAATGGTCTGGTGATTGCTATGTAGCGGTCAATGCTAAGGCAGGCCAGTCCTATGATAGAAACCCCTACAGCTACTGCCAGAGTGTAGCCAGTTATTGCACAACTTGCATCTCCGTAAGGCCACTCCTGAAGGAACCACGAGTGGATGGAAAACGAGCAGCATATTCCCACTCCCAGGTCTGCGCAAGCCAGCGACTTGATGAAGATTCCTGATGCATTGTTCAGTGATGGCGTGTAGTGGAATACAATCAGCACTATCACGTTACCAACGATAATCAAGAGACACGTCACTATCATCATAAGAAGGGCCAGTATCGTTGCCCAGTGTGGCATTTCATTGTCCACACCCGGTGTACTTGAATTGTTCACCAGTGTTCCATCTGTTGAAAGCCCAGGAGTGGAAGGGTTGAATGCGTTTGAAATCCAGTAAGTATTGGCTTCTTCCACTTGATTGTCATTGGGGAATGTCAGGGTAGTATTGCCCTTCAGTGCATCAGCGAAGTTCACTACCCAATCACTGAAGACCTGATTCGTTGTGTTCGCTATGCTATCCACTGTTATGACTGAAGATGTGTCATTTGATGTTAACCCATGAGGCGATCTGATGGTGGGGGAATTTGTTGCATTATCCATCTTGTTTTCAAGTATCTTGCTAAACAATATCACAGATCATCTGTTTAGAACTAAAAATTCCATGTGTGAACATTATTTCCTTGATAGTTGTTTCCATTCACTGGATCCTTGATAAGGTGTTGTAACCTGTATTCTCAGTAACTGGCAGCCTATACAGAAGTTGGTTTACTTTTCACAAAGGTTGTAGGCAACATCTTTGAAAGCAACTGGAACATTTTAAGTCATGCCAGACTAAAGAAGCAAATGTATCCAAAGTGGTATTCACTGTGATCAGACTTGTCCCATCCTGCGTAAGATGTCTTCTGAAACGATAAAAACAAAGAGAAGAGATATTCAGTTCAAGTAATACGAACAGTGCAGACAGATAAGACGCATGACACACATTCTTCAAAGAAACCAGAAAGGGCTGGAAACAATTGGAACAGAGTCAGCAGACGTCACTATGACGTTCTATCTGCCCCAGTCATACCCGTGGCTGTTGACTTTTGTTTTCTGCAAGCTGAAGTGTTGTTGGACCATCAAAAATATATAATTTTCTTGATTTCCTCCTAATTGGAGGCTAGGATAGGGAAATCCTCTTTTCTTAGTTGCTGACGTCACTCGCTGTGTTACTACCCACTGGAAAAACAATCATTTCCATGCTGATTAGTTATGAGTACTCATCACTTAAGTATCTTGTCTCTAGTACTTAGTGGTTTCATAGCAGCTTCCTTGCTTGCTTTTTTTCTAATCAGTTATTATGTAAATAGCTTAAGTGCTTAATTTTAAGACACAAGATGGCTCAGTTGGTAGAGCACTAGACTGATAAACAACAACTCGGATATAAAAAATATCAACTATATCTCATGTGAGCGGCTTTTAAATTCTCATTACCATGTCCTTTGGAGAGGACTAAAAGCTGTTGTGTTGTTGAATAGTGCGTGTTATTCCAGACAGGTTCCAAGATGTAATGTCATTTGCTCTAAACCATCAGAATACGTAATTAGAAATCCTCTCTGATATCGTTTTAATAAACTTAGAAGATTCAGTGAGGTTAACGTATGAGCAACAACAGCAACAAGAATAGAATGAAAATGCTTTTAAATTTTTTGAAAGCCTACTAGAGGCACAGCAGATATTGTTCATATAAATCTAATAACCTATCGAATACTCTGTAAATTACCAGAGTTACATTCATTAAATTTGATACCAATCATAATGTATTCTCTGTGACCATTTCAAAATACCAACTGAAAACAAGATTTTATTGAAGTTATATTATCAGATAAAAAGTTACCAACATTATATAACGTGGAAAAAATATAATTTTTAAATGTGAATAAAACTTTTGTTATAATTTCACCCTCAAGATTTAATGAGAGAGTACATTGCCTGCCTGCATTTTATCAGTGTCACACTGACTCATAATACTGTGACATTGTGCAAGGGGGGGGAGATGAAGAAGCAACATATTACATTGTTTCCTCTAATGTAAGTCATTGACATCATACACTCATGTTCCTAGTTTACTTGATTAGATAATGAGTCAACTATATAAAATAGTACTGCTAATGCAGTAGTCTACATTCTTGTAGACTACTTGTACAGACTTTGGGGAACAGTATGGATTGTTTTAACTGGGCTTTCTAGATTTTAAGAATATACAGACAGTTCCCAAAAGTTAGTGCACCCCACCGCAAAATGCACTCCTTCATGCTGAGTGTTGAATGTAGACAACAACACTGCAATGTTTGGCAAGCCCAGAGAAACAAACTCTATTGAATCCAATATTTTATCAGCTGACTTCACAATTAAGTAAAAAGATGGTGGAACTTGAGCAGTTAATTAAATATGTCCATTTTACATTATGGAAGGGTAAATTGTTACAATCTGTGCATTTTACATTGCCTTCTAATAAACAAACCCTTGTCCCCCAGTGCCTGAGAAAATTGAATTTGATAAAATTTAGTACAAAATATTTCATATCCACATGCTCATAAAATAGCCTTCATATTTATGTGCTTTTCAAATGTTCTGCAAAACATTGCAAGCTTTGTGGTCAATTGTCATCACTTTCTACTTTCTTTTTTTGCCCAAAAAGGGACTTTCCCTAATATAATTAATGGACTGGTGTCTATTGCCCTCCTCAGAAAGACAGCAAGGAATAACAGGATATCATATTGGAAAGTGACAATTTCAGAAAAATATGATCCAGATTACGAGAACATTAGCCTTAAGTTTCAGGTGCAAGTATTTAAAATTTGTTTTTACAGGGAAACAAACGTAACTTGGCAAAAATTGGTTTGAACTTCAATTTTGATCCAAAAATTTATGGTCTGAAAGCATTCATAAGAGACTAATGGAGGTTATGGAATTTTAACCCGAAGGACCTGTTTCATAACTCAATCATTATCTTCTACATGTAGATCTTTACTAATTCCTTCGTTAGGGTTGATTAACTCATTACAGCTATCTAATTATAGCATCTTCCTCTGATATTGTATCTAAATTTGAAGATGATAACATCCCACATTTATTTCTCTTTCAGCACATGTTTTGAAGAATATTGTCTGTGTCTATGAGCTTTCTTGTTCAAACTTTAAAATCTTTCCTGTAAATACTACAGGCTGTTGGAAATTCTTTTTCCCTTATTCTGAGAGCTATTAGTGGAAATTTTCTTTCCTTTCTAAGAGGTATTATAGAAAGAATTCTGATTACTGAAAGAGATGTTCTTTTATTTTTTTTTTGGAGTGAATCATTCATTAATCTTGTTTCTAGCTTAATTAATTTAGAGCAGGAAGAGATTAAACTCTAGAGGAAGGAAATTATTCTTTTAATGAGAATTGATTGTTTTTCATACTGGAAACTCAATATAACCGAGCCTTTGAGACCAATAAATTACATTTAAACTTTTTTGTTGTCTTTGCTGCATCCATCTCATATTAATTGAATAGGGCTGTATTCAATCAAAACTTTACTTGAGAAACACATTTTTCAAAGATGTTGGGTTCAAATCAAATTTGTGTTCAATAGTTCTCCCCCTCCCCACCCCCAAAAAAAATCATAAACGATGAATTAAAAAAAAAATTAAACATGAAACGGTGAAAAGGGATGTATCGAAAGGCAATTTTTCAGAACCATTGTAACATAGTCATTTAGATTTGCTTAAATGCAAGAAAAAGAGATCTCATTCATGATTCTAATAAAGATGTCTACAGGTACATTCACATGGCCTTGATCATGAGAGTACCCATTAAATTACAAGAAATTGTTCAGGCCTTAAAGTAACTGATAATCATTTACGCAGTCACACTGACCCGAAGCAGACCCTTCCCGGGTAAGTTCTCAAAGTTACATGTGCAGTATGGTCTGATCAGCAGGCGAGGCAATGGTTTTCGCTCCTAACTTCCCGCTCGGTTAAGAGAGTTCCCGTAATTTGTAATCACACTGCTGAAATACCCCTTGTATGAACTTGCCAATTAAGCTACATTAACACCAACAAAACCAATTCCACACAGGATCAAAGCTGTTATAGAGTACCAAAATGATGACGTCACAAAAAACTTTTTAGCATTGCAGCGTTTTTTATACCAAATTTTGGTAGAGCATGAAAAAAAAGCCCACGATCAAAATTTGGTGGGAATCACCAAATACAAAAATGTACATGTATCATTGGCCTGGTTCTGAATGTAAGGAACCAGGCCAATAATACATTGACTTCAAAGGGGCTAATTATGTATTCATGAGGTCATACCTAAGGCCCCCATGGACCGATTCTCACCAAATTTGGGTTGTGGGGGTTTTTTCATCATGTTCTACCAAAATATGGTATCAAAACGCTGATATGCAGAAGTGAAAACTGGTGACGTCACACTTCGATACTCTATACTTCGCATGGCACATCATCAGTTGGTTTGGAGTCAGTTTGGTTGATGTGGGCCCTGTCTTACAAAGATTTATGATTGATCTTATCAAGCTCTACTATATGGAAATCCATCAAAGGCATAATTTTTCTGTAGGAAATTTGCACTTTGTCCTTTTTCATACAAAGAGGGGCATACTGAATTGTCAAGACAATGGTGAATGCATGAATATACATCATATTTGGAAAACAGTTTGAACAAGCATGCATTTTTTTTTGGGCATTACTCCTATTTGTTTAAGATCAGTATGCTCGATCTGTAATGAAAATCATAAGATCATAAGTCAGAAAAAATTGGAACCAGTGGGATTCGAACCTGCCATCTACTGCTTTCCGGGCAGCGACTCAACCACCAGGCTATTCTGGTTCACGGCTAAGCCACGATGAACTGGAATCCAAATACCCTCGATCCTCTTCTTTCTGACTCATTAATATTCAAATGCCATCCGCTGTAGACAATAGATAGTAAATTAAGAGGCTTTTATAGGAGGAAATTATAATTTTTTAACAATTTTAGTAGACGGCAGGTTCGAATCCCACTGGTTCCAATTTTTTCTGACTTATGATCTTATGATTTTCATTACAGATCGAGCATACTGATCTTAAACAAATAGGAGTAATGCCGAAAAAAAAAAATTAACAAATTATAATTTCCTCCTATAAAAGCCTCTTAATTTACATGCATTTTTTATATTGACTTTGGCTGGCTTTCCATAGTTATGGTTGATGTCATCAATCCTAATTCTTTGTAAGACTGGGCCCAAACCTATTTTAACTATAAATGTTTTAAATGGCATCATTACTTGGTTCTGAGTTAGTTTCGTTTGTGTTTCTGTGGCATCAGATAGCCAGTATGAATGCAATGAAGCTCTTGTTATCCAATCGTGCTTGGATGGTGCTTTTAACGAGAAGATAAGAGACTGTTCAAACCCTGTATACCCGCAATCTTACACTCTCGTCTGTCAAATTTTGGCACTTTTATTATCCCCTCTTCAGAGCAATGTTATTAGTTCAGCTATCCTGACTATTGTCTTTGATTGATCTCCTAAGATTAATAGAGTAGAACTACCTTCATTAGTTTTTATTTCTGTTCAATCATTGGTATACACGTATGTCCAGTCAGTTGTATGTAGTAAACTGAAATATGCAAAATGTAATTTTGAGAAAATTTGTGAGAAATCCATTTGCGAAGTTTGTGCCAGACCATCCATGCCCTTAACTAAAAAATATTTTGGAGAAATTTGACTTGAAAAATTATCCCAGCCATGGCGTAATTTCCTTCAGCAAGAAATTGATCTACATTGTGCTGCACACAACCCAGGTGAGGTAAATGGGTACCCGGCAGGATTACTTCCTTGCATGCACCAAGTACCTATAGATAGTAGTTGGAGCTAAAGCATGGATAATGTATAGTGAGCCATCAAAATAGGCAACTAGATAGTCAAATCTGTGCCTCATGAATGCCAGATACAGACCTGCCAACCAGTAAGTTTTGGGCGTATTTAGTACGTTTTTACAACCAAAATATGGCAGTACATTTTTTCTTGAAAAAATATGTTTTTTTGTAAAAATTTTGTTTTACTTAAATATGGTTATTAGATCAATGTAATTTCAGGTAACTTGTTTTTTTTTTTATTCATTTTGTTAAAACCAGGGTGAGATATACACATGTTTCAATTGTTTTGTTTTTTTCATCTGCCCATGTTTCAATTGTTTTTTTTTTTTTTCAAGAGCAGTGCGCATTTTAGCTTGCATGCAGCTTGAGCGCCGCGATGAGCGAGTCCACCCTGTATTTTATTATGAAATACACTTTTTTGGGGGAAAATACAGTTTTTTATCGCAGAATACAATTTTTCATTCTCAGAGGTTGGCACTCAGGTCTGCAGATATTATTTTTATTAACAGTGCAGATGAGTTGCGATGATGATAAACCTAAGTACCACATTCACATCTGCAGGGACAGGTGAAATATCTTTGACTTTGAAAATGTTGACTTTTTACAAAACTTCATAATTAAACAAAATAGATGAAGAAAGAAAGGGGTCTTGTGATACTAAGACATGATTTTAAACCTGTCAGATGTTGACTTTATGGAATTAATTAATGTGTATTATTGTGCTGACTTTAAGGAATAAATCAATGTTTATTATTGATATTATTATTATCAATATTCTGTGAGAACTGAAATTACCTTTCCAAACCATTTCATTTAGTGCTGCAAGTCAGGCGGCATGTTCGGGTTCGGTTCGGTTCGGCAAGGTTCGGCAATTTTTTTCCGAACTTTGGTTCGGTTCGGGGTTCGGCAATAAATGCCAAATTAAATTTAACATCTAAAAAATAAAGATCGCCGGCCTACTAACAAGTAATCTCTTGCATGATCCGTCATGTATTAATAATAAATTTTGTTTCTAAAAAGAATAGTTAAGATAATTGTTGAACTTTCTTTTGTTTTAATTAACAAAAAAATAAGTCATTTCTACTTTCATTTTTAAAATGAAAATAAAAAAATCAAAAGAAAAAAATAATGATAACGAGAGAATCAGGACAAACAGAATTACAAAGATCAGAATATTTTTTTCACGATTATTTCATGTAGCTCTGATCATGATCGATTACGATGTTATTGCCAACGCAGCTTCTCAAACTGGAAAGTGTTGATCGGGAATGTCGAAATAGTAGACAAACAACCTCCACTCAACTGTTATTATACCGGTAAAATTCACATTCCAAAGAATATGAGTGTTTTAGAAAGTTCCTATTTTCTGAAAAGTGGTAAAATCTGGTCAATGAATTACTTTAAAAAGATAAAATATCAGTCCATTCTTGGTCCAGAAAGATCGACGCTACGTGACTTCAAACATATTTCTAACACGAAAATGAGTACATGGGACTGTACTACGTATTTTAGTGTTGTGAAATCACTCGGCGTTGATCGTCAGAACTAAGACGGAACTGATAATTTATCATTTCATTCTCAGTAATTGGCCAGATTAAACCACTTTTAAGAAAATATTGACAATGGAAAAACGTTTCAAGTTTGGAATACGAATTTTACCTGTATAATAGCGACCGAGAGCAGGTTGTTTGGACTTCCAGTTTCAACTTTCCTTACCAACCATTTCCGGAACATCGATCAGGGAACATGCGTTGATTTGGTTTGAATTTTTATCTTTTTTGTTTTTTTCACCCTCATTCCTTCATCTCTTATTTATTTATCGTTTATATTAATATGGAAATTTCAGAAGGTGGAATATATATACTTTACCATTACTTTGTCAGTCACAAGGAATTAATTTATGTCTTTTCAATTAAATGTACATCCGATTACAGCAATACGTAATTCAACTACACTTTTTAACCGAGTTAAGCTTAAAATGTCCCCACATTTTATAAGGAAAAAATATATTCATGTTTAGGCCTGGGACGATTGTCATTATTACCATTCGATTATTTCCTGGAAAAATAATTGAATGATTCGATTGTTCGTCGGGAATCACGTCTTTTAAGTCACAATAGTTGTCCTACTTTATGGTGACCCCCCCCCCCATGAAGAAATCTCCATCAAAGTCACATGTTTAGCATAAATGAGGCCCTTTTCCCCTTCTCGATGATTTTTTTATATCAAAAGAAACTTCATGAAATGAGATTAAATCTTTCAGTTTATTGTTCCAATGAAAATCTTTCCTAAATTAATACTGGTACCCTGGTATTATGCATTCATCCCTCCAAGTGCCACACCCCTTCATATAAATGAATCAGCCCCGCCGAGTCCAAAGACGTAAACAACTCATTCATGAAGTATATTCTTTGAGACTGAGCCCAGGTGGAGCATTTCACTTGAAAATTTTCATCCCTTGCCCACACCATGTCCCCGCCTCCACTTGTGGCACTGCCCACGATGCTACACATGTATTAAAAAAAAATATTTCATTTGAAATACCTTTCAAAATAACGATTTTTTTATCATTTGAACGTACATGTATAACTGGGTCTATTTTTGGAGACTAGTCGAGAAAGTACTGGTGAAGGCGGGCGCGTGTTGGAATGTAGTTTTCATTGGTTGAGGGGGATATAAAAAAGGTTGCATTGTTCTGAAACATGAAAGAAATTCTCCGGCTCCCACCCCCTATCCTTCCCTCTCTCTTTCCCTTACACGCACACACACACACAGATGGGGGAGGGGTCAATTTATTTCTGAAGTCATGACCTTTCCTGATAAGGGAACCACATGCCTTCCGCTTCTTTGTTTCCCAAAGTTTCATTGGCTATCCGAAGGTCCAATCAGCTCAAGTGAGCTGGTTATGTGTTTACTTATTATTGTGCACGAACACAATGACTTATTTTGTGTATGAGGGCAAGGTCGGGTGGGATTAACATTTACGGAGCGCTATCATGTTGGTATGTAACTGTGAATGTGATACAATCATTGATAATTTTTGAAACATTACCTCGGTAACATAATTTTTAAACCTGTAAAAAACAGCTGTCATCATTGTTTTCTTGTCATTTTATTTTTATTACTTGGGTATTAGAGTTATCCCAACGTCATAATCGGGATCTGCCGAACATTCGATTAGTGTAAATTTTGCTAATCGATTGGTGATTGGCGGCATGCCAATCGAACCATTTGATCAATTGATGTTTACTCCCAGGCCTATTCATGTTTATAAAAAAATTGAAAATGATGAAAATTTAATCAAACACGAGACCGAAACTGTCATACTTTGTCATTTACGAGGAATGAATTTATGTCTGGTTCTTTTTCTTTATTAAATACAAAATGATTAGGTCCGATTACGATCACGATCGATTACGGCAATACGTAATTTCACCACACTTTTATACCGAGTTTAGCTTCAAAATGCCCCCTCATTTTATCAAGAAAAAATATATTTATGTTAATAAAATATTCTTAAGTTGATAACAGTTCAATCAAAGACAAGATGGGAGCTATCATAGTGGATTTTAAAAATATATTGAGTGGAATTCTCTTTGTGCACAATCACTAACCAATATATATTTTATTAATTTTATACTTAAATCTATGTAGTCATCGCATTCACGCATTGCATACAAACATACTTTTTTTTTTACCGAACTTCCGAACCAGGCCTTTGAGTTCGGTTCGGTCCGGTTCGGAAGTGCCAAGTTCGGCGAACTTCCGTTCGGTTCGGCGGTTCGGCTGCAGCACTAATTTCATTACCCTCTTTCGTCATCCCCTCACACACTTCCTGCAGTAGTTCACTGTATTACCAAGTTATTCCAAAACGGAAATCATTCCAAATTCTCATGCTCTGACTTTACCATCTGAGAAGACATTCTGTCCAGGCAAAGATGGACATTTTTTCCTGATTATTTGTAGTTATCCTGTGGCATATTCTTGTGGATACATGTATCATCTCTTATTCCAGGTTTTACCAGGTTTTACTCGTAGGCCCGTATTCTGAAGTCGGGTTTAACTTAAACTCAGGTTTAAAGTTGTGGTTTAAGTAAGGACTGCCAATTGTTACATAATCACTACCAGTAGAGATATCAGACTTCAGCTCATTCGGCTCTCAAATCATTCACAATTGTGTAGGAAGTATAAATAGATGATTGTCTTCACCATCGATAAATCAGGAAAGAGCACAGTAAACATAAGAAACATACAACTTAATAAAATTTTTGATACTTTTGGCTTCCCATACTTCAACCACAACTTTAAACCTGAGTTTAAGTTAAACTTGACTTCAGAATACGGGTGTTAGTGTTAGTCTGAAATTCAATGAAAGTTTGAGGTCCGTCATGAATGAGATGTTATGTATTCAATATTTCCTTCTTTCAAATACTTAAAGGGGAATCCAGCCTTGGCCAAAACATGTTCTGCTGGGAAGGAGAAAAATAAATTTAACAGAATGGCGAAAGTTTGAAAGAAATCGGACAAGCAATAAGAAAGTTATAGCTACTTTAAAATTGAGATCACTAATGCCCTTTTTTACACAGGGTTTTCTTAACCCCGGACTATCGCTAACCCCGTACTATCCTTAACCCCGTACTATTTTTTTTCTTTTTCACACATGCCAAATTGTTATTGCTAACCCCGGATAAGGAATGCTTGCTTTTTACACACGAAACTCGCTAACCCCGGACTAGTGGTTTTTGTCGATCATTCGTAGTACAAGTACTTCACTCGTACACTTTTTACACAAATTGCCATTTAGCCCCACCTATAGTACGGGGTTAAGCTTAGCCCACTTTCGTTTTACACATGCGATCTTAACCCCGTACTATTGCTCTTAGCACCGCAATTGGTGGGATAACCCTGCTTTTTTGCAGGGCCAAATAATCCCGTACTATAGGTGGGGTTAGCCCACTTTGCAAAAACGCTGTGTAAAACGAAATTGGGCTAAGCTTAACCCCGTACTATAGGTGGGGCTAAATTGCCATTAAGCCCCACCAATAGTACCGGGTTAAAGAAATTTTAGCCTGTCTAAAAAGGGTATAATAGTACCGTAAGTAACGGTGTATTAACCGCACCCGTGTATTAACCGCACCCCCAACTTTGGACTAAAAAAAAAAAAAAAAAAAATTCTCACATTTACATGCATATTTGAGGTACATGTACGAAGAAACAAAATCTAAGTTTTTAAGATTTCAAAGTATCCAAAGAGATTACCGGTATGCGGAAATATGCTGTTCTTGATCAATTCATCTACAAATGTTAGAAAGAAAGAACGGTCCCGACAATATTGGCAACTTACACACTCACTCACCTCACAGTCACAGTGTACACACACAGCACTGCCATTACATTGCAAACTACGATACAGTACCAGTCATGCCAGTACATCTTATCAAATTATGATCTGTGTCTTTCCCAGCGTAGGAGGAAGAAACATTCACATTTCTTGCATCACAATCTCACAATCACTTTCAGAAATTTGATGTCTTAGCATGAATTTTGGATACGGGATTACAGGAAGGTTCAAGAAACAAAGAAATTGACATTTTTTCCAGTTGTTTTTTACGGCTTCGTGCTGTCTCTCTCATGCGTGGTTTACATGGTATCTTATGAAAAGCAAACAGGAAGGAAAAAAACAAGCTGGCGCGAAACGGGACTTTGAATAGCGCCAGCTTAAGTCGCACTACAACCACTACAACGCAATTAAGCTCACTCAACTCTCGCTCAGCAGTGTCAAAATATTACCGAGTATGCTTGGCGTCTCTTTTGAATTAGCCAGGGAACTTCACTACTTTGAATCAAGAATAAAGTCAAAATTAGTGTCATGAAGGTGGGTGCGTTTGTTATGGACAATATTTGATTAAGATCATAATAATTGCTTCCCATTACCCTCGGCTCATACCCCTCTAAACGACATTGCCTGGGCGGCTACGCCCGGCCACTCGATGTGTTGTGATCTGGCAGACATCGTACATGTACGGGAGGGGTTACGGCAGGCTGGCTCAGACCCGTCACCGTGTAAACCGCACCCCCGACTTTTGCTTCTATCCCGCCGAGAAAAAGGTGCGGTTAATACACCGTTACTTACGGTACGTAGATTTCAAATTGGCAACTGGGTAAGTTAATTATGACAAGGGGCAAGGACAACTTTCCCATAGGCCACGTACTTTATTATCAGGGATTTGTGGTTTTCTCCTAAGTACCCATTCCCCTGGGGCGGTAATCGTAATATAATCGAGGTAGTATAATGTTTTATGTCCTTATGAAAGAAAAATGTAATTTGAAATAAAACTTTTGGGAAAAATGACATTTTAGTCATAATATGTATTGGAGTACATGGAAGAGTAGTTCTTGCCTTACATCACTATGACATCCCATATGCAGCCAATTTGAAGTCTCCATGGTTATAGTGATTACCAATATTTACAACTTTTAAAAATTCATAATTTCTTGTTGTTTGTCCAATATTGTTCAAACTTTCACCTATCAACTTGTCTGACTTTTCTTTTTCTTATAAAAACAAGTTTTTATTTGGGTTGGATTCCCCTTTAATTAAAAAAATATTAATCACTTTGTTCTTTCCAGCTTTGATGAGCATCAGGCCATATTACCTAGGCCTATCTCTATGTCATTGTTTGTGTCAATAGTAGACATAAAAAGTCGAGTAGAACATTCACTGTTGTGATAAAGTAGAGAAATGGACTTGTTTAATATGGAACAAAATTGGTTCTATTTTTAGCTTCTTGATACATGGTTAACTCACTGATGCAAATGAGCTTGAAGGTTAATGTATTTTACTTGTGTTGTATCAGTGAACCTCGAAGTAAAGAATCGACATTAAAAAAAGTAAGAACATGTACAGTCTATAAATTCCTGGCCAAGCATGTGATTGTCAGCATAAAATCCTCCCCCCCAAATGCTGAGCAAATAATGCATCAAATAAATTTATGAATCTCATCCAAGTTTAAACACTGAATAATCAGTCAAAGTTATATTCTCTTTTGTATAGTGTATATTTTCATTTAACATCTCTGTGTGCTTTCAAATAATAGAATTAAGGATGTCCTTTTCTTGAGACCTAAACTATACAGAAGATGAGATACCTTATGTACTTGACTACAAGAATCAATCTATTTTTATATCACCTAGCTAGCAGCAGTTCATTGAAAATGGAGGTCTGCCTAGACAATATTTCATTGACCCATTTCTCACGGAGTCTGTTGATACTTGATAGGTTATTAAATCAAGAAAATAATAGGAAGAGTCACCGTAAACTTCTTGATTAAGCATGCCACCCCTCAGGTTGGTTGATAAAAGAATACATTAGTTTCTGTTTGTGATGTTCGAATTAATGATGTTGTTGCTTTGGAGATATCGCATATCTTTTATGGTATCCTGTCTATCTCCAAAAATAAATCAAATGTCTGTATTTATTCTTTTTGTCCTCAGATTTGATTTTTTTTTCGTAATAAAAAGATGTGGCAATAACTGCTGATGGTTAGATGTGCTCAGGTTATCTTTAAATAAAACTGATGCAAACGTATAAAACGAAACACAGGTAAAAAGGTTAGGCAGTACACTGTGATGCCAAAGAAACGAAGATCATGTTCACTTCAAATGCCTTTCAAAAATTAATTTTAAAACCATCACAGTATTTCCCTCCATATATGATTATACGTTGATATTTTTTCAGCAACATGTCTGCATTATGGGTCTTTTTAAGATTGTAAATGATTAATACTGTTAAGCCTGAGTCATATCGATTATTTTGAAAACCGGTGTTCGACAGCTTTAATTCGATCGAACATCGATGCATCGAATATTGAAGGCGGGAAAAAAATTTGCTCCGGCCATCGCGTCGATGCGCTATGCATGCACTACGCACTGATGGTATGCGCTGGCGTTAGCCGGGTGAGCGTTGCACAAGCAAATGACAGAGCAAAGTTCGTTTGTATTTTCCATGACCACAAAACACAAAAAAAAAGGCCGGGGACCAATGCAGAATTCCCAAAATATCTTCAACAATGATATTTGCAGATGACAACATATAAGTTTAAAGTGAAACAATAATAAAGACATGAATCACGCAGAGTCGATCCGAATGATTTTCGGTCAACTAGCATTCGCAGTCCAGACTCGCATTCACCAGCCCCGTCCGCAGCCCCGTACACTCACTCTCCCGAAACGACAGGCGTGCTTGTCAGCGCCAGCAAACAAGTGCAACCAACGGAGAGCGCTATAACTTGCCTGAGATTGTGTAGTTGGCTCCAAGATGAGTTCCAAATACATTTATGCGAATAAATACGTAATTTTCTCTGGATGGTCATTTGAATTGCTATTCAATGCTGATATAACGATTGTGAGGAAAGATTGTGGAATATGAGTTATGACGATGTTCGAGAATTAATCCTGATGATGACAATCCATTTTTTTTTGACACAATAATATTGAGCATGCGATCGAAATAAATACAAATGTTTCGAATCGAGCCCTAAATTCATATAAATTACGATTTAACAAGATTTTATGGTCATACTAAGAATATTGACGATGTCAGCAAAGTATGTTATGTTCATATGGAAGAATTAATACTGGCATTATTTCTTTTGTTATTCCATCTCTGGACGTCTTCTCCGAGCTCCGATGACGTATGACATATTTTCCATTCATGAAATCAGAGCCCAAAGTTGGGCACAAACTAGCTTCAAATTGATGGGAAAAAAAATATCAAACGCAATGTTCTCTGTTTTGTCATGTAAAATGTTATATGGTTATATTACGATCTTGAAAAGAGTTTTTGAATGTAGGCAATGTTCGAGAATCAATCCTGATGTGATAATTATTTTTTTAGACAAGTGCATTCTCTCGACTCAAGTCGATCGTCATAAGATGTCCGCCATTGAAAATTGAAATGAAATACAAACGTTTCTCATCAAGCTCTAAATTCATATTTATGATTATCATATGCAAATTATTGTTAAATATTACGATTAAATAATGTTCTGTGGTCATGGTATTAATATTGTTAATGAAAGCAAGGTTTATTTACGTTGATCGCGTCAATCTCCGGCCATTTTCTGGTTTGATTAAAGAACAGTACTGCGCATGCACGATCGATGGCCATGACTTCCATTCATGAATTCATCGTGCATAAATTATCTCAGCACGAGCATACGAGTAAGACTCGAAGTATGATCAAAATAAACTTCAAATTAATGGTGAATAGGCATCATAATTACACAATAGGTTTCATTTGGGGGCAATAGAAATCAAGTAAGTAGTAGTCAAGTTGGACATTACTGATATTTTGATGATTGATTGTGTGATCCAAACGAATCGGCCGGCCGATGTATTTTTTTTCTTTCGATGCACCTTTAACCGATTTTGCAAAATCTGCACCGGTGTTCGATGACATCGATCGAACACCGATTTTAAAATCGATTCGACTCAGGCTTAGTAATTACTGTACCTTCAGATCACATCAAAATGTCAAAAAAAAATGAAATGACAATAATAATTGAATACTGGAATGAAATAAAGCTTCGAGAAGTGGTAATAGTACTGGATTTTTCCCATCAAATTTTTGAAAGGTTTTTGTTAGTTTGTCTTCAGTGTTATTCTTTACCCTCCCCCCTTAAGTATTCAATTAAACGCTTAAGTAACTAATTTTTGCCACTTATTCATTATAATAGATAGTTGCAGACAATCTACCCTAGTACTTTACTTTCTTTCACATTTTCCCCATTTTCTCGGCTGTCAGCGATCCCTGTGTTATAAAAACTGAACTTAACATTTACTAGTCTTCAAGGTGCAATAAAATAGGTCTTTGAGTGCTGCTGGCTTAAGTGTTATTACCATGTCTTGCCGAATTATCTTTCTAACCTGTTCTTGTCATACATCAGTTACAAAAAAAAAACGACACACAAGGGCTCAGAGCGAATTTCCCACAAATTGTGAAAAATATCACTCGTAATGCAAACTAACCTCTGATTGCCGCGGGCTTGAATGCCAAGTGTCTTTTGGAATGAACGGAATAAAAATTTGCCCTGGAGAAAAGATCTATTTCCCTACTGTAATTTGCATCGCCTCTTTTTCTTAAATATATCCATTTTTCATATTTTCGTCATTCATAACGGGGTTTGCATTGCATTTTGCCGGTGTAAAGGCCAATTATTTGCAGTATCGTGGTGGTCAACTGGGTCCCTTTCTAGCAGATTGCGATGAGGAGGTAGGTAAGAATTGATTAACCGACAAGAGCAACATTTGATCATGTATTAAGTGCTTATTTTGAAATGGATATACCTGAAAAGTGATCAGGGATTTCCGATCAGTTTAAAATGAGGCTAAAGTAGTAGGATAGGACTGTCTAGAGGTGGAGATGGATGATAGGCATCCCAGGTTAAAAAAAATATAGTAAGGAAGGAACTGTCGCAGTCCATCAGGCCTGAAATCACTACTCACAAAAGCCAAACCTGATATGGAATTGTAATTAATTATTAATAAAGAAATTACAAAACATAAATTTAATGAGTTATCACATAGCCCTGTTAAATATAGTTTGGTGACAAGAATCAAGTCAATGCATTTAACAAAATATGTATCATCATTACACTTGAAATAAAAAAAAATATCTGTTACAATCAATAACACAAGAGGTATAACATTGAAATATACATATTTCGTGAAAATGGAGAGGCCCACTAAAAAGCGATGGCCTGTGTTTCGTGGCCCCCTCAAACAAAGTAATTCAGCATAAGTTATATCAGCTTATGAGCAGATTATAGCATAAATTGTATTATTTTGATGAGATATGATTGTTCCATTCTGTTGCATTACGCTGAGTGTGCTCTGTTCATTTCCTTACATTTCTTGATACGGACATGCAGACATTTCTATGTAGAGACTTTATGGAAGCCATAAACCTACCATCTAGCCAAGTAGGGCCTACTCCATCATATTTTCCTTGATGTTTATATGATATCAAAACTGTTTCCCTCTTCAAAGACGTCATTTGCAGTCATTTGCAGCGAGGGCATTATATTTTTTTAGGGCTAGAGTGTAGTAGATGAAGTCTGAATTTGATATTTCCTGTGTTCTGTGTATGTTCATGGTCCTCATTTATTATGAGAATGTATTACCAATTTCTTTTCATTATTAATGTGTATAATCCTTTCAGGTACCTGCTTTGCGAAGAACCTGTGCAATTCTAATGAAAAACTTGGCATCTAGGCCTATATACAATTGTCCTTGGTTCAGGAAGAGTTTGATTCAGTGCCCTTTTAGTTCTGAAACAGACAATTTATCCAAATATCGGCCTCATACTATATTTAGATTATAATGGCATAGTCAAGGACTAAACAGAATGGCTTAGTCATATATCTACCTTACATGAAGGTTATATGTATATCTGTATCAATATCATAACATTTTCATATGCATTGTGAATTGATAGCAATTACTCTATTAGCAATATCAATTGATAGCAATTGTATCATGAGACTGCATAGTGGCAATGTCATATTTACTTTGATATTCAAAAGCATTATTATTCTTTAGAACTCTCAGTCAAAGTCAACCCTTTATCTTCTTTATTTTCTGAATCCGTAATTAGAATTGCATCCTTTAGTTCTGTTATTCAAGGGATACTGACTAATCCACTACTCTTGAGCAGTGTGTTGTTCATAAATAATGATCACTCATAACAATTTTCTTTTCAATGCAAATGCAAGCACTACAGCTTCTTTTGAAACATTAGGGGCCCTGTTTCATTAAGAGTTACAACTGTTTTAACTTTACACTATTATGGCAATTACCATGGCAACAGGGCTCAGCAGCCAATCAAAATCAAGGTTACCATGGTAGTTAACATAATGGCAAAGTTACAACAGTTGAAACTCTTTATGAAAGGGGGGCAGGTGCATTGTAATTCCTGATAGCATATTCTCCAATCCCCCATTTACAAGACCTGTATGATTTATTATTTTCCCCACTAATAGTTTGCATTTTTAGTGCCAAATATGTATACTGTTTACAAACATGACATTCCTGAAATATCAAGAATTTCTTGTTGGTCCCTTCACTTCAGCTGATTGACTTTGAAGAATAGCTAGATCAACTTTTTCATTCTGGTGGAGACCCATGCTATATCATTAGCAAGTTATAATAATGATAATGGTGTTATCTCTTCTTTCCTGCAGAATTCGTATATATTTCAAGTAAAAAAATGTTTAACTTCCTCCATTTGATCTCCCTAATATCCCTTTCATATTTTTGTAATTACTTCATTATTTATTTTTACAACAGGTGCTTTCCAGGGAGGCAACTGGATAGCATTTTAGTAGCTTACACTTACTCTGAATTTTCTTATATTGACGGATGTCATTTGGAAATTTTTGTGTCGCTGCTTTCCACATTTCCTTCCTTTCTTCCTTATTCCCTGTACCATTTATACTTCATCATTACTGATAAAATATTCCATTTTATTTGATTTTATCTCTTACTATGTTAGAAAAATTCATTATTCGAGGATTGATTCTGTTCCTCCACACCCCCAGAAGCTTATGACAGTAAATCTAAAATTAACTTTCCAATCAGAATTTTCCAGTGAAATTCTGTATTTTTTAGTTTCCTCTGAAAGGTCACTATTAGTAAAAAAAAATATTTCAGATCGTTTTAGAAGATTAAATATATTACTTTTTTTAATTTACCATTATAGTGCTGGTAAAGTTGCACTTTGGTCACAGGATACCACTCCCAAACATAGAAAAACAAATGGAAAGCTAATATTGTAATCATTTTCAAGAAAAAGGTCACTGTGAATACCTAAAAAAAAAGACATGAGCAATTTTGTTTTCCAACGCTGGGAAAATTGATGGCATATTAGATCCTTGGAATAGCAATAATTTGTATAATTTATGCAAATAAACGTGTGTAGGCCAAGATCTTTTGCTAAAGGGTTGCTGCATTGCCTGCATATATGTGTGTCCATTTAACTTTGTAAATTTATTTCTTTCAACTTACAGGTATTTGCTTTAATGGGCTTTATTCTGTCCACAAGCAGACAATTATTGGTTTCTTAGTGTTTAAAACTAGACACTCTTTTCTTTGATGATAGGGTAAAATTAGCTCATATAGATGGTCCAAATTGCCAATAGCTCAGTGGTAGGACAAGCATATTAAACTAAATAAATTATATTACTTTAGCAGATTGGCAGCTCTTACATTTTCCCAGCTCATCCACTTTCTCTGCATCTGGAAACTTCAGTTTTCTTCCTCAATTAACTTTAGTTTTTCTTAGTCTCATTGTGATATTTGGCATTTGGCACTTTGGGAATTTAGTCATATAAAACTCATAAAAATGAAGAAATGAGGATTCGTAGTTATATATGACCATCCTTGAATATACCTGGAGAGGTTGAAATTAAGTTCACCCATCAGAAAGGATATTAATCCATATCCAGGTCAGTTCATCAACAGTTTCTTGTCAGTCCATAACATATATATGGGCGGCCATAAGTGCCAAAATTACCGATTTGAGAAATATATATGTACCGTTGAAAATAAACTAAAATGCAGAAATATATCTAAAAATAAAGAAATTTTTAAAATAATTAAGATAACAAAAAAATAGAAATTCACAGAATCAAACATTAGTGCAGAAATAAGGACAAACACAAAAACAAGACAATCGCAAAGAATAATAAATGATAAAAAATACGTAGATAACCATATAATTGAACACAATCACAGAAATATAGGTTCATGCAGGAATAGAGAAAGACTGAGAAATGTAAAGACATTCATAGAATTAAATACAACTTCAGAAATATAGACAACCGCAGAATTGAAGAGAACTACAGGAATAATAGAGACCACAGAAATAAAGACATTTTCAAAAATATAGACAGCCAGAGAATTGTAGACAACCTAATAAATATAGACAATCTCAGAATTTAAGAAAACTTCAGAAACATAAACAACAGAAATATAGACAACCTCAGAACACAAAAACTTCAGAAACATAAACAACAACAGAAATAGAGGCAACCTCAGAAATACAGACAACCGCAAAATTAAACAAAACGACTGAATTATAGTCCATCGCAAATAGCGCTACCTCGTCGAAAATAGAGACTGCAGAAATTCTGGAGAGCACAGAAATTCTGTAGAGCTGAGAAATAAAAGTACAGCACGTCAAACATACTGGAAATGAGAGGGCAATAGAGGGCGTACTACCACCACGCACGTGTATGATGCATGCATGCGACGAGTGCGATCGAGCATGTGCTATGGTTTTCATCGTTACCGGTATTTTGTATTACATTATCCCACTTGTTTTGGGATTTAATTTCAACCTCTATGGTTGATTACGTTTGTTGGGCCTGAACTTGGTAAAGAGGACTTCGTGAAACAGCGGACAAGTAGCTCACTATCTCCGATTCAGTCAAGAAGTTAGACTTATAACGGTGTTGAGAAACGGGCCCCATGATGTCTAATCTACGATGACCGGCGTGAAGTTGGTTGGATATTCGATATTCAAACTGTGAAGTTGGTTGGATATTCAGGTTCGATATTCAAACGCGTGTGAAGTTGGACAGATATTCAATATTCGATATTAAAAAATTAGGGGTTTTGAAAGCTAGCTAGGGGGTTTAAAAGGTGGAACACGTCTCGGGCAACCATAAAATAGCTGGCTTGCCCTAATACGAGGATTTTTTAGGGGACAAAAGTCAGTGAATAAAAGGGTTGGAAATTTCTAATTTAATTTTTTTTTTCAAGGGGCCCCCAGGGATATCCCGACGGCCTAGCCAGGGTAACCACCTATCCTAACTTGTAGAACTCGATTCGGGTAACAAGATAAACACCTGCTTGACCCGGCGCATGTACATTAAGGGGCTCAAATTAACAAAATTAAAGGGAATAAAGGGCTATTTAGACCATTTTTTAATTAAAAAAAGTATTTTTTTCAAGGGGCCCCCAGGGATATCCCGACGGCCTAGCCAGGGTAACCACCTATCCTAACTTGTAGAACTCGATTCGGGTAACAAGATAAACACCTGCTTGACCCGGCGCATGTACATTAAGGGGGCTCAAATTAACAAAATTAAAGGGAATAAAGGGCTATTTAGACCATTTTTTAATTTAAAAAAGTATTTTTTTCAAGGGGCCCCCAGGGATATCCCGACGGCCTAGCCAGGGTAACCACTTATCCTAACTTGTAGAACTCGATTCGGGTAACAAGATAAACACCTGCTTGACCCGGCGCATGTACATTAAGGGGGCTCAAATTAACAAAATTAAAGGGAATAAAGGGCTATTTAGACCATTTTTTAATTTAAAAAAAGTATTTTTTTCAAGGGGCCCCCAGGGATATCCCGACGGCCTAGCCAGGGTAACCACCTATCCTAACTTGTAGAACTCGATTCGGGTAACACGATAAACACCTGCTTGACCCGGCGCATGTACATTAAGGGGGCTCAAATTAACAAAATTAAAGTGAATAAAGGGCTATTTAGACCATTTTTTAATTAAAAAAAGTATTTTTTTCAAGGGGCCCCAAGGGATATCCCGACGGCCTAGGCAGGGTAACCACCTATCCTAACTTGTAGAACTCGATTCGGGTAACACGATAAACACCTGCTTGACCCGGCGCATGTACATTAAGGGGGCTCAAATTAACAAAATTAAAGGGAATAAAGGGCTATTTAGACCATTTTTTAATTAAAAAAAGTATTTTTTTCAAGGGGCCCCCAGGGATATCCCGACGGCCTAGCCAGGGTAACCACCTATCCTAACTTGTAGAACTCGATTCGGGTAACAAGATAAACACCTGCTTGACCCGGCGCATGCACATTTAGGGGCAACTCGGTAAAGCATCTCATCAGCAGATTTTATTCATTAATGACACTCAGTCCTAATTCCTCCGCCACTAACATAGTTCCGAAAACCGAGTGATACATGTATTTTGTTTTATTCGCACAAAGTTTGTTGAGTTGTTAACCATATTTTTCTTCTCGAATCAGTCTAATCATTATACATACTTACTTTTTTGTAATCAGATTACAAAGTAAGAAAAATGAGAATGGGTTGGGTCGAATGATTATCTTTAGCCTTTTGTTGTAGATCGGCTGTCTCTGCATGCTCTTGCAGAAAATAGGCATACCGAAAAAATATGGGACCGTATATCGATACAAAACGTCTTGTTGAAAATATGAGTTTAACGTTCTTCTAATCTTCAAATAATTCTCAGGAAACATTTTCTATGGCACGTGTAGCCTTCAATTCAATTAATCAACAAGGACGGAGTTATACCCCTAAAAAATAATTGTATTATGAATTAACATGTCTCTTTTATACGATATCGCGTGACTAATTATTGATTGATTGATCGGCTAAATTGCCAATGCGACCATCACATAATTTGAATTTATATTTAAAATCTTTTTAAAAGGCCAAGATTTTCTAGCTCGCTTCGCTCGCTGGTGACTTATACAAATTTTCCACTGTTGCTATGTTTTGCTGCTTTAATATATTTCGTTTATTATCCGCACTGAACTGCTTTGAACTTAAAGGGATAGTCCGGGGTGAAAATATTTATATTTTGATACATAGAGTGGTATTCACTGAGCAAAATGCCAAAAATTTCATTAAAATCGGAAAACAAATACTAAAGTATTTGTTATTAATTTACCCAAGCCAAATTCTAACAATTGTAAAAGGACATTTTTCTATCGGGGATATCAATTTATAATCGATTGCTCAATGAAATTCATAATGTACCAACTTTAAGTTGCTTTCATACTCTATTATGATTATTTAGATTGAGCATTTGTATTTTTACTTCTTTCTTTTTGTTTTCATAGTTTTAGTAAGTTTTTTTTTGAACACTTTTCTGTCAATGTACTTTACTTGGAAATGTTTTTCTTTTAGTATTTTTATTGGTGTATATTACTTTGTTTGGTAAATGTAGGACCCCAAGGAAGAACAGCAGTATTTTGCAAATACAGCTGAATTGGGCGATCCTCCGTTATTGTATCTATATTGTTATGAAATAAAACAAACAAACAAGTTTAAAGTTTAGCAATATTTTGTGAAAACAATCATCATGAATATTTATTAGATGGGCTGTGGATGTTACATCTCAACTTTCATTTTTCTTAACGTGTTAATACATAATTTTTTTCCCCGTTATTTCATACTTGTGTGAATAATGTCTCCTTTATAGTGAAATAAGTTGCAGCAATAAAATAATATCAAATGCAATAAATCAATGGACAATCCAATTTTTCTAGCTCTTGGAGGAAAAAAATTTGAATAGACCTAATTTCATATAGTAAAATACAAAAGAACAAGTGGAGATGTGACATCATCAGCCCACCTAATGAATATCATGACCATACTGTTTTCACAAAACATTGCTAAAATTTAAACTTCTTAATTTGTTATCCGATTTTGATGAAATTTTTGGCATTTTGCTAAGTGAATTTTACTCTATTTATTAAGCTATAATACTTTCAGCCCGGACCATCCCTTTAATATAATATGTGGTGTATATACCCGCGATATGATAAAAGAATGATGGCCATCTGCAAAGTTTTAAAATATCACGAGGTTCCGGGGGCTCCACCCCAGACCAGTGGTGGCACCAAAGGATGAGGCCCAGTGAGTTGCCCAACCCCCCGAAATTTTGAAGAAAAAAATGTTTAGTAAGCATTGTCATAATTCTCCAAGACTTTTTTTTTTGTTCTTAAAATTTTGAAAATTTTCTCATCCATTCACCGTTAGCATTTAGCTCCCGACAATTTTGGTCACTAACATAGATCTTTCAGGTCATTATATCAAATTCACGATGTCGCTCGCGCTACGCGCTCGCAGTAACTAATAATTGAAATAAGTAAATTATCTATTTACATGGGTCTTAAAAATCCAATGTCATTAGAGTTTTCATTATTTGTTTTAGCGAGATACATATCCTGCGTGTCCACAATTTTCATAACTGAAATATTTTCAGCGAATTAGATACCCATTCAGTTCATGATGACAAAAAAGGTGCTTAGAACGTCCAGGTATCATCCCTTCGCGCTCACACTATTTATTTGGTGAGATATCATCTTCATGACCCAATTAATGCAAACAGCTAGTCCTTAACAGGTCGCTTTTCAAGTCAGGAGGGACACCATTATTTTTTAAATAAAATTAGCTCGCACTTCTCGCTCGATTTAAAAAAATTGTGTGTCACCCCCCCACCGAGAATGTTATTTTGCCTCCTTATAGGATAAAAACCCTTGTGCCATTATTGTTCCGGACCCCATCCGATAACACTGCCCCAAGCCCCCCAAAAAGTTCTGAAACTGGGAACAAAAAAGAAATGACAAAAGGAAAGAAAGGAAAGGAAGATGAAAGATATATGATGTTCATTTTCTGCACACCATGCATGTCTAAAACAATCTCAAAGTTGCTCGGGGCACAATCCTAAAGTATCCTGTTCATACTATTATGACCTCTCCGTTCTCCCTATTTTTCTTTATATTACCCCCTCCTTTTCTTTGCTCTCTCTCTCCGAGTCCCTTTCCCTTCTCTCTCTTCTATTTTTTTGTCTTTTAAAGTTTTTATTGTTTTTTCATAATTTTGCATAAAAAATCAAATATAATTAATACAATATAAAAGAGTAGAATAAATGATATCTTCTTTTTCATTTTCTCCCTTTTCTTATTGGTTTTTTTTTCTACTCTTCCCATTGCCGGCACTAAGAGATAGGGAGGAAGTCGGGGCAGTAGTTCCCAATGCTCTAAATGGCCCTTTATTCCCTTTAATTTTGTTAATTTGAGCCCCCTTAATGTGCATGCGCCGGGTCAAGAAGGTGATTTTCTTGTTGCCTGAATCACGTTCTACAAGTTAGGATAGGTGGTTACCCTGGCTAGGCCGTCGGGATATCCCTGGGGGCCCCTTGAAAAAAAATACTTTTTTTAATTAAAAAATGGTCTAAATAGCCCTTTATTCACTTTAATTTTGTTAATTTGAGCCCCCTTAATGTACATGCGCCGGGTCAAGCAGGTGTTTATCTTGTTACCCGAATCGAGTTCTACAAGTTAGGATAGGTGGTTACCCTGGCTAGGCCGTCGGGATATCCCTGGGGGCCCCTTGAAAAAAATACTTTTTTTAATTAAAAAATGGTCTAAATAGCCCTTTATTCACTTTAATTTTGTTAATTTGAGCCCCCTTAATGTACATGTGCCGGGTCAAGCAGGTGTTTATCGTGTTACCCGAATCGAGTTCTACAAGTTAGGATAGGTGGTTACCCTGGCTAGGCCGTCGGGATATCCCTGGGGGCCCCTTGAAAAAAATACTTTTTTAAATTAAAAAATGGTCTAAATAGCCCTTTATTCCCTTTAATTTTGTTAATTTGAGCCCCCTTAATGTACATGCGCCGGGTCAAGCAGGTGTTTATCTTGTTACCCGAATCGAGTTCTACAAGTTAGGATAGGTGGTTACCCTGGCTAGGCCGTCGGGATATCCCTGGGGGCCCCTTGAAAAAAATACTTTTTTTAATTAAAAAATGGTCTAAATAGCCTTTTATTCCCTTTAATTTTGTTAATTTGAGCCCCCTTAATGTACATGCGCCGGGTCAAGCAGGTGTTTATCGTGTTACCCGAATCGAGTTCTACAAGTTAGGATAGGTGGTTACCCTGGCTAGGCCGTCGGGATATCCCTGGGGGGCCCTTGAAAAAAATACTTTTTTAAATTAAAAAATGGTCTAAATAGCCCTTTATTCCCTTTAATTTTGTTAATTTGAGCCCCCTTAATGTACATGCGCCGGGTCAAGCAGGTGTTTATCGTGTTACCCGAATCGAGTTCTACAAGTTAGGATAGGTGGTTACCCTGGCTAGGCCGTCGGGATATCCCTGGGGGCCCCTTGAAAAAAATACTTTTTTAAATTAAAAAATGGTCTAAATAGCCCTTTATTCCCTTTAATTTTGTTAATTTGAGCCCCCTTAATGTACATGCGCCGGGTCAAGCAGGTGTTTATCGTGTTACCCGAATCGAGTTCTACAAGTTAGGATAGGTGGTTACCCTGGCTAGGCCGTCGGGATATCCCTGGGGGCCCCTTGAAAAAAATACTTTTTTAAATTAAAAAATGGTCTAAATAGCCCTTTATTCCCTTTAATTTTGTTAATTTGAGCCCCCTTAATGTACATGCGCCGGGTCAAGCAGGTGTTTATTTTGTTACCCGAATCGAGTTCTACAAGTTAGGATAGGTGGTTACCCTGGCTAGGCCGTCGGGATATCCCTGGGGGCCCCTTGAAAAAAAAAATTAAATTAGAAATTTCCAACCCTTTTATTCACTGACTTTTGTCCCCTAAAAAATCCTCGTATTAGGGCAAGCCAGCTATTTTATGGTTGCCCGAGACGTGTTCCACCTTTTAAACCCCCTAGCTAGCTTTCAAAACCCCTAATTTTTTAATATCGAATATTGAATATCTGTCCAACTTCACACGCGTTTGAATATCGAACCTGAATATCCAACCAACTTCACAGTTTGAATATCGAATATCCAACCAACTTCACGCCGGTCATCGTAGATTAGACATCATGGGGCCCGTTTCTCAACACCGTTATAAGTCTAACTTCTTGACTGAATCGGAGATAGTGAGCTACTTGTCCGCTGTTTCACGAAGTCCTCTTTACCAAGTTCAGGCCCAACAAACGTAATCAACCATAGAGGTTGAAATTAAATCCCAAAACAAGTGGGATAATGTAATACAAAATACCGGTAACGATGAAAACCATAGCACATGCTCGATCGCACTCGTCGCATGCATGCATCATACACGTGCGTGGTGGTAGTACGCCCTCTATTGCCCTCTCATTTCCAGTATGTTTGACGTGCTGTACTTTTATTTCTCAGCTCTACAGAATTTCTGTGCTCTCCAGAATTTCTGCAGTCTCTATTTTCGACGAGGTAGCGCTATTTGCGATGGACTATAATTCAGTCGTTTTGTTTAATTTTGCGGTTGTCTGTATTTCTGAGGTTGCCTCTATTTCTGTTGTTGTTTATGTTTCTGAAGTTTTTGTGTTCTGAGGTTGTCTATATTTCTGTTGTTTATGTTTCTGAAGTTTTCTTAAATTCTGAGATTGTCTATATTTATTAGGTTGTCTACAATTCTCTGGCTGTCTATATTTTTGAAAATGTCTTTATTTCTGTGGTCTCTATTATTCCTGTAGTTCTTTTCAATTCTGCGGTTGTCTATATTTCTGAAGTTGTATTTAATTCTATGAATGTCTTTACATTTCTCAGTCTTTCTCTATTCCTGCATGAACCTATATTTCTGTGATTGTGTTCAATTATATGGTTATCTACGTATTTTTTATCATTTATTATTCTTTGCGATTGTCTTGTTTTTGTGTTTGTCCTTATTTCTGCACTAATGTTTGATTCTGTGAATTTCTATTTTTTTGTTATCTTAATTATTTAAAAAATTTCTTTATTTTTAGATATATTTCTGCATTTTAGTTTATTTTCAACGGTACATATATATTTCTCAAATCGGTAATTTTGGCACTTATGGCCGCCCATACATATAAACCATTCCCCTTTATTATGTTATATTTGTGAATTATAAAGATGTGTTTAATCAATGCTTTATTGTGTTTAGAGCACTAGCGGGTCCAGGGGGGGGGGCACAGCCGGCCCTCCCCCCCTTAAGAGCCATAATCAAATTTTGTGATGTAAATATACCGCTTTTACCAAAGTGTGCTTCCCCCTCCCCCTCCTTTTTGAAAGTGAGGAACTTTTTCTTAGGTCAAAGTTCACAATAAACGATACCTGGTGGCTGGTTTTAAAAGAGGGGAAAACAATGCGATTATAAGCCGTTCCATATTTAATTTTTTTTTAAATTTCATTTTGATTTGGGACTGATGCCTTCCTAGCTCAAGAAAACCGCTTAAACGCAGCCTTAAGGAGGAAGGAGCTTTGAGGGGAAAAGATTAAAATAGATGAAATCTGTTTTAGATTTTTTTTTTTAGTCTGGTTCACTGGTTGTGGTGAGGTATTTTCGATCCAGAACATCCTTCCCCTATGAGCTATTAATAAAGCATGGAGTAAAAATAGGAGGTAGAGTATTATCACTACCCACCGCTAACTTAAGTCAGTTTGACAATAATACAATACAAATGTAGCAAATTTGTACTTGTTATTCTATTCATACACCCCCAAAGAAAAGAATTGACACTTGAGACAGCTCAAGAAATAGGAGACACATATATGAATTAAATAGGTTGAGGTGTTATGTGAATGTTTTTACCCGATGTAGCCTAATTGTTTTAATATCCTGGTAATATATTACCCTTATTACTCAGCTGGTTAATAATTTCATGGAACAGGTCATTAAAAAGAGTTCACTGACCTTCCTAATTGATGTGATTGGTGATTTGTCTGGATAGGAAGTTTTTCATTTTTCTTTGAGATGTCTTATTTTAAAGAATTCAAAGGAATAATCTGTGTACTAGATTAAGTTAATTTTCAGGGAATCTGTTACATATGGATATTTCCTTTTAATACAAATAGATAATTACGAAGAGGTTATTGACCCTTATGATTTTAGCAGACTGCATCTGCATTGGAAGTACAAATTATCTTTAATTAGACTTGCGTCAGTGATGTAAATGACTCTAGAAAGATAGCCATATTATGAACACTGGCTCTTGCGTTACAAGGAAATTGAATCTTATAAGCAATGCTCCTGCCTTACCTGGGTGGATGGTGGCAAATATAGGATGTCTTTGCCAAGGAATTTTTGTTGCTTTCAAGAGGACAATTGCTTTATGACTTTCCTTATGCATTTCGCTTTTTCATGCAGACATGCATGAACTATTTCTGCTTGTTATATTGAAATTATAAGCAGAGAGAAATTCAGCTGACACCAAATGGAAGGAATTTGCTTATTATGTGCAGGTTCAAATAAGAAAGTTGATGCTTTTTATTTCCAATCCATGGGGTGCATACATGACATGGAATGAATAACGGGGCGAGAGATTGCCTATTCACCTTTCCATTAAACAATTAAAGAGTTAAGGAGAAGGACTCCAACTCTCAAGTGAGTGATATTGAACTGCAAACTTGATCTTAATGGGTTTTATCTGAATAAACATGGAAAAATAGAACTAATTTATTAGAGTTGTCAGAGAGGGAGAGAGAGAGATGTTTTTAGAATACCCAGAGATGACTAATGACATGCTGTAATGTCCAGGGTCTGTGGGACATTTGGACTGTAGAAAAAAAAATGACGACAGGGTCCATTAACCTAGACCAAAGATGACACAATTGATCAATGGAAGGACTAATTTAACTTAGTGAGATTAATAGAATTGATAGAAAGAAATGATTTTTAGTTAATGAAATACCTGGAGATGAATAATGACCTGATGTATGTCCAGGGTTGTTTTGGACATTTTGACCAATAAAAAAGGAAAGACTGAACTAAAAAAAGTAGACAGAATAGCTCAAAACAAAAGAAAGTTTTTTTAAGTTAATGAGATTAATAGAATTGATGGGAGATATTTTTTAAGGTAAAAGAGATGACTAATGACCTGATATTATTTCCAGTGGTTATTAAGGAGCATTTTGACACATAACCAACGGAAAGGTCCAAACTGAATAAAGTTTACATAATGAATAAAAGTAAGGGTTATTTTGAGTTCAGTAGATTCTTCTTGGAGTGATGGACAGGATTGTTACAGACCAACGGTTGTTTGAACACTTTTTGGACATAAAGGGAAAAGATTTTTTAATCGAACAGATGAGCAGAATTTAAAGATATAAGGGATCTGTCTTGTTAATGGGGAAATTTGAGACAGATGACAAATGACTTGATACATGTCATCCAGGGTCTTTAGTAATAATTTGGGCATTGGCAAAAAAAACCCCCTCTTAATTGGAAAATATTTAGTAGAATCAAAGGTAGTAGTCACAGGGTTATTGGTGGTGATGAATTGAAGTGGTAGCCTAGGTATTATTAAAATGCTTTGGACAAGGGGGGAGTTTGAACTGAACAAAATGAGCAAAATTTAAAGATACTCTGTATAAGTGCTATTAGGGCCTACATGTTAATGGAAAACTTGGAGATGACAAACAACTTGCATGTCATCCATGTAGGCATTTAGGAATAATTTTGGCATTGGCGAAGAACTCTCGTCATTGAAGTGAATAGAGTAGCATTTAATAAAAACATTATCAGGTTTTTTTTTTTACAGGGAAATATATTGGAGAGGACAATACAGGAAAATATATTGGAGAGGACAAATTATATATTCCAATTTTGGAAGTACTGTTATCAGGAACAGTTTGGCCATGAAGAAAAAAATACAAAAGGAAGACGCTCCAGAATTTTACAAGATTTGTATCATTGAAAGAAAAAAGGGTTTTTGTTTGTTTGTGTAATAGAAAAGTAAGTTAGGGTTGACAGATACCGAATTAGGCCTAATATATGATCCATGCATTTGAGGAATTAAAAGTTTAGCAAAAATATTAGGATTGATGGAAAGAATAACTTTTTTCCATATTAAAGGTCAATTCCAATTCAGAAAAATGTTGATTTGAATCAATAGAGAAAAATCAGACAAGCACAATGCTGAAAATTTCATCAAAATCGGATGTAAAATAAGAAAGTTATGACATTTCAAAGTTTCGCTTATTTTCAACAAAACAGTTATATGAACGAGCCAGTTACATCCAAATGAGAGAGTTGATGATGTCACTCACTCACTATTTCTTTTGTTTTTTATTGTTTGAATTATACAATATTTCAATTTTTACGAATTTGACAATTAGGACCTCCTTGCCTGAGGGACAAAATGTTGAAATAATGAAATTCCACGTGTTTAGGGAGGAATGAAACTTCATTTTACATGACAATGACGAGAAAATCAAAATATTTCATATAATAAAATACAAAAGAAATAGTGAGTGAGTGATGTCATCAACTCTCTCATTTGGATGTAACTGGCTCGTTCATCTAACTATTTTGTTGAAAATAAGCGAAACTTTAAAATGCCATAACTTTCTTATTTTACATCCGATTTTGATGAAATTTTCAGTGTTGTGCTTGTTAAATTTTTCTCTTTTTATTCAAATCAAGTTTTTGTTGGGGTGGACTTGTCCTTTAAACTTTTCAAGATGACGGAAAATGTACATCTTTAATCAAGTCATTAATATTTCCAGGCTTTACCAAAGTGTGTATGAAATTTCAAATGTTTTAATTCATTAATGAGACTAAGAATGAAATGTAATCAGAATTTAATAAAGTATGTCAGTATGATATCCTTTTCCTTATCCTTTTCCAACATTTAAAGTTTGATGACACATATATATTTCTATATTTATACCAATCTTTCAATGAGTCAATCTTCTTGAGTCAGGGTCAGTTCAATTAACAGGTGCAGGGGGCTGCTCTCTGCCAGGGCAAGTAGGATTATAGAGAAAAAAATATTGCACTAATTATATCTACTGACAAAACTGTTTGCCATGCAGGTCAAATACAGCATTCAACTTTTAAAAGAATTTTAGATAGAAACTCACATTTGATTTTTAGAATTTATGACTTAACTGAGTGTAGCTTACCTAATTTACCAGTTTATGTGTATTCAATTCTGTATAATCTACTAAATTGTGAAGGGCTTGATTTCTTTTTTTTTCCTTTTGTAATTCGATAAGCTATGTGGTCAAGATATTGTTGAAAACAAAACTCAGAGAATTCATTATCTTAGAAATGATTAAAATTTCATATTTTTTTTTTCTCTACCAGTTTAGTCTCCCAATGGCACAGAGTGAATCTCTTTCAGAAATTTATATATTTTGAGCAAAGCATTGGAGATGGAAGGAAAAAAGTAAGAAAAGTTAGCTGCCTGAAGGTTTGTTGAACCAATTGAAACAAATAAAAAAAATCAATCTTCTTTCGAATATAATGATGGGTAGGATGATCAATATGACTCCTTGAAATAGATATTATTAAATCTTTCTTTGTATTTTTGAAAAATAACAACGATATCTTTTTAGAATTCTACATGTCATGGTATGTTTCAACAATGTCTTCAGCAGTTTGTGATCCCATTGTAAGAAATTTCCTGGTCAATTAGTAATTTATAAATGATCACAGAATACAGATTTAGCTTGCTAGAAGTTTCAAGAACTAATATGATAACTGTCTTTTAAAGGACAAGTCCACCCCAACAAAAACTTGATTTGAATAAAAGGAGAAAAATTCAACAAGCATAACACTGAAAATTTCATCAAAATCGGATGTAAAATAAGAAAGTTATGGCATTTTAAAGTTTCGCTTATTTTCAACAAAATAGTTATATGAACGAGCCAGTTACATCCAAATGAGAGTTGATGACATCACTCACTCACTATTTCTTTTGTATTTTATTATATGAAATATGAAATATTTTTATTTTCTCATCATTGTCATGTGAAATGAAGTTTCATTCCTCCCTGAACACGTGGAATTCTATTATTTTAACATTTTGTGCTTCAGGCAATGAGGTCCTAATCATCAAATTCGTAAAAATTGAAATATTGTATAATTCAAACAATAAAAAACAAAAGAAATAGTGAGTGAGTGACATCATCGACTCTCTCATTTGGATGTAACTGGCTCGTTCATATAACTATTTTGTTGAAAATAAGCGAAACTTTGAAATGTCATAACTTTCTTATTTTACATCCGATTTTGATGAAATTTTCAGCATTGTGCTTGTCTGATTTTTCTCTATTGATTTAAATCAACATTTTCCTGAGGTGGACTTGACCTTTAATTATATTTGAAATTAAGAAGGAGTTATGCAATATCTGTAATGAATTCATGTCCATGGAGAAAAAACTATGCATCCAGTAGTGTTATAAACTTTACTAGTGTGAGATGATTCTCAGCTTTAGATGCTCACCAACTTAAAGACATTTTTAATTTAATTTACAGAAAACATTTTTTTGTTATGCTTGTTGATGAAAATCAACTTTCTTAGAGTTAAGAAGAAAAGTATGTGCATGTATTGCATTGCTTATCCTTAGTTTGCTAAATGAAAGAAAGAACATTTACTTACAATGTGTTTACTTTCACAAAATAATTCCAAGTTTTATATCAGCTTTGTAATAATAAAATCCAAGCAATATCCATAGAATGAGTTGCTAAAAAAACCAATTGACCTTATCCTCCAATGTGCTTGTTTCTATCCTTCACTTTGTCAATTCCTGGAGTCCCCGAATTAAACCATGTCATCGAACTGAGTGCACTCGTCTGAAGATAGCTGACTGCTTTATGCACAGGACTGCTTACTAATGACTAGTGTGTGAAGAGGACTAAACCACTTTCCTGGAGGGGGTTGGTCGTGAGTTTGGTGAGGGACAGATTTGTCCCAGGGTATTGACTGATTGGCAGGTAGCCGAAAGTATTTAAACTCTCTGTTCTCAATATCAACCACTCTGACTAATGTAACATTGATTGAAATAGATTTATAGCACTCAGAGCTCTTGAAAGATATTTCCAAGATTGATCCCAAGCAGTAAAGCATTACTTCCATTTTGGCATCATTAAGATTTACCATCAAGCATAAAAAATCTCCTTTTTTAGAGGGGGGGGGGGTACTTCCAAGCCCCCCCCCACAATTTTTTTTGCTTGATCAAATTCTGAATGACTCGGGATTGTAATCTCTAGATAAAATTCATGAAATAGCCTGCTAAAGTGCTAATTCTAGGAACAGAAATTAGCAGGTTGAATTGATGAAGACTATCCTAATGTTCACAGCAGTCGTGTTATATCACCCTTCCAGTATCTGGGACTGATTGACTTCTTCAATACATAACAGAGTAATGACTTGAAGATGACTACATTCATGTTGCCAAGTACATGCACAACACTTTCTCAAGATTCCTTGTCGTGGCAGGGAGAGGGGGTTGGACTAGAAAATCTTCTCTAATGCTGTTTAGCATTTGAAATTCCAGGGGAAGCTTCCCACCCCTGATCATTTCCTATAGGAAACATAAATGAAGAATGTATAAAGTGGAAATAGGTTTTCAGTTTTCATGAAGTTGAGTAGCGATATATATTTTTATTTACTTCAATAACTCCATACATCTACTTGATTTGCTAGTTCAGCCCTCTGGACTGCCATACCCGAAAAGAACTCCCAAGGATTTAAAAAGCGCGAGCGCGCCCTCTCCCGTTCAGGCTTACTACCCATGATCACCGCGCAATTAGCGTCCATCTTCCTCTTTTGCTTTCGGCAAGCCACCTGTCAAGACGTGCTCAGATAAGTCTCCTAAGAGCTCAAATTTTTTTTGAGCATTGGTATATTATTTTTGCTTATCTGTTGTGCATTCTCCCTTTTAAATTCAATCTTTCCGTTTGTGTGTAAGATTGTGTTCAGAATTTACGCCTGGCGCGACTTTTTAGCGTGTTTTTGGTGACACTTAAATTGTTTTCCTAACGTTTGAGTTCTCGTCGCGCCGCATCGCTAGCGCGTTCGCGAGGCACCGGGCTTGGCCTGCCTACGTGGCAGCAAGCCTTCACCACCTGTCATGGTTATTGTTCTTCACGTTCAAAGTGTGGTGGCTTTTGGTGCCGTTTGTGAATTAAATTCTAGACAGCCTTTACACTTTGTTGTCGAGGGTGTTATTGTTATTTCTTTTTGCAGGTTGGGATCTCCAACTCTGTGCCTTCCTTGCTTTCTGGAATTGATTTATTAAGATTTTCGATTGATTATTGATTGATTAATTCTTCAATTCTCTTTCCTTTCTGTTCTGAATAAATTTCTTGATTGATATTTTATTCGCAGGTGGATCTTAAAGCTCAATTCCTTTTCCTTCTGTTCTGAATAAATTTCTTGATTGATATTTTATTCACAGGCGGATCTTAAAGCTCAATTCCTTTTCCTTCTGTTCTGAATAAATTTCTTGATTGATATTTTATTCACAGGCGGATCTTAAAGCTCAATTCCCTTTCCTTTCTGTTCTGAATAAAATTCCTGATTGATATTTTATTCACAGGCGGATCTTAAAGCTCAATTCCTTTTCCTTTCTGTTCTGAATAAAATTCTTGATTAATATTTTATTCACAGACGCTTCGGGGATTGTTTAATTCGGCTTACGCAATTATACCTTGATTGATTGGTTATTCAATCCCCCCCCAAAAAAAAAAAAAAAAATTTTTTTTTTCTTTACAGGTGAGGTCTCCTTCCTGTTAGAAATTTTTTTGACCTTTCCCGGAATTGTTTTCTTCGTTCAATTCCCTCTTCCCTCCTAGTCTTATATATCTTTTACTTCGACAGGCGGGCTCTACGATTTCTTTTTGAGGATTTACTGTGTCGTTCTTCCTCTTGGAATCGTTACTAGAGACGTTCCTCCTTCCTCCTGTTCTGAATTTCTTTACCTACTTATCTGGAATTGTTTGTCTCTCAATCCCCTTTCTTCCTGCTCTGAAATTCTTGTTTTTGTGTTCTTCGCAGGTGGAAACTTCGTTCTCTCCTGAACTTGCATTCATTTTTGAATTTTTGTTTCGAATTTTTCCTTCGGGAACAAAAAAAAAAAAAAAAAGAGAGAATATAGTAGGGGAACCTTGTAGGAGTTTCTTTTTTCAAAGTCTCCGACCTCCTTTCTATTTTCTTACAGGCAGATACCTAAACTATTCTTAGGTTCTTCTTCCTCCCTACCCCTCCCCTCTTGATTTGTTCTGTTTGCTCAAACAAATTCCTTATAGGAGGAGGGAAAGACCACTCCGGTCTCCACTTTTAATCTAAGCGAGATCTTTGTAAAAAAAAAAAAAAAAGAAAAATTCTTGTTTTTTCTTTTTTCAGGGTAGAGAGAGGTATCGATGAATGGGACTAACACAGCCCCAGAGGACCTGGTGCCCTCCACGGGGACCGTCCCGATTGCAAGTTTACAGAAGTCGGCCGCCTCCAGGCGAGTAGGAGGGACGCCGCGGTGAGCGATCAGCATTCCGAATTTGCGGTCGGATGCTAAGAGAAGGAAGGCCGAGACTGTGGTGCCACGGTCTCGGACAAAGAAAAAAGTGGTAGCCAAGGCTTCCAAGCCTAAACTAGGTCCTGCCGCCGCAGCACCCATAGGGCTATGCGACCCACCGGCTACCGGGTCACCAGAAGTCCGGAGGGAGAGTGCGGTTCTCTCCCCCCGGCACAGGTCAGGATCTCTGCCGTATAAGTCGTCCTCCGTTGACAGCATCGGGAGAGATCGCCCAGCCCCTGACCGCGAGAGGCGTCACACATCAGACTGTGACCACAATCTGACCCCGTCAGATTCGGGTGAAGTTTCGTTGTTGGCGGCCGCCCTGCCAGGGGCGGCAAATCGTAAGAGATCACCCGTGCCTCTTGTGCCTTCTGCTCCGGCCACGCCGGCGGAGCCCGCAAAATAAGAAGAGGTCGAAGGAGAGGTCGGCCAGCCCTGTTGCCATGGGCGTTCCTCCTTCAGACCCTTGTATCGGTGGCCAGATGTTACAGTCATACATGTTATGCTGCTATATTCTGCTACCGCGAGAGGCGTCACACATCAGGCTGTGACCACAATCTGACCCCGTCAGATTCGGGTGAACTTTCGTTGTCGGCGGCCGCCCTGCCAGGGGCGGCAAATCGTAAGAAATCACCCGTGCCTCTCATGCCTTCTTCTGCCCCGGCCACGCCGGCGGAGCCCGCAGAAAGAGAAGAAGAAGAAGAGGTCGAAGGAGAGGTTGGCCAGCCCTGCTGCCATGGGCGTTCCTCCTTCAGACCCTTGTGTCGGTGGTCAGATGTTACAGCTATTCATGCTGCTACATTCTGCTACCGCGAGAGGCGTCACACATCAGACTGTGACCACAATCTGACCCCGTCAGATTCGGGTGAAGTTTCGTTGTTGACGGCCGCCCTGCCAGGGGCGGCAAATCGTAAGAAATCACCCGTGCCTCTTGTGCCTTCTTCTGCCCCGGCCACGCCGGCGGAGGCCGCGAAGAAGAAGAGGTCGAAGGTGAGGTCGGCCAGCCCTGTTGCCATGGGCGTCCCTCCTTCAGACCCTTGTGTCGGTGGTCAGATGTCACAGCTATTCATGCTGCTACATTCTGCTTTCGAGTAGTGCGGGTTCACCCCACCCTCGACGTCTACTCACCCCGCTGATGCCCCTGAGCATCAAGCGAGACAAGTGGGCAATAACCACCAGACACCCGGGAAATCCTCGAGCGATTCTGTTAAATCGCCAGCCAGTGCACCGACTAACCGGGTGCCTCAAGATCACGTGTGCTTTCCAGCATTTTCGTCGATCTCAGAGCACGTGTCCCAGCCGACACGCGGGGCCACCCCGGCGCTTACTGGACTCCCTTGTCTTCATGAGAGCCGGCCGAGAGGCCGTACGGCTCCCGCGGCTCTCGGAGCTCCTCCAGGGGAGGAAACTTGTCATGGGGACAACCTCCCGGTTCAGTCCATGGAGCGAGACTCCCTTTACGAGGAGTCTCTCGAAGGCGGCCAGTGCGAGGACAACCCCTATCCCGCGGCCGACCCTTCAGTAAGCGCTCAGGCGCTGCTTGACAAGTTTCTACCTCACATCTACCCTCCGAGCGGGGGTATTGATGAAGCAGGGGAGTCCTTATTTTTTCGCCCCGCCTCTTCAGGCGCTCCGAGCTCAATCGGCCGAATTGGGGGTCTCGGAGAGTGACGGGGCCGCCCTAGACGAGGCGGCTCCTACGACGAGGAAGCCACCAGCTCCGAGGGTGCAAACCCACCCCCGCTCTGCTGCTGCCCGGAAGCGCCAGGCTCCGGCACCGCCGTCTCGAAACTTTCAAGCCTCTCGAGGCTAGCGAGAAGGCAGAGGCAGGGGAAGGGGGGGGGGGGCGAGTATTATGCAGGTACTCCCGAATTCGCCCTCTACGTCAAGCTCACATACGGCGACGACTCCTTCAGCGGTAACTCTCTCCATTCTTCCCCCTAAGCGGGCCCGTAGATTGGAGGTATGAATCTCTTACATACCGCATGCCACACTTCTCTTGTGAGAATGTTTGACTGCTTTGAGAGGGCAACCTATCACGTCCGCGGACCGTCCGCCCAGGCGACGGGACCGTCGTTTTCTGGCCTGAACCTCACTTTCTATTCGAAAGTAAGGGTGCCCTGTCTTACTTAGCTCCTACCCTTGCAAGGCCAGAGTCAGGGCTAGTACAGACACCCGTTCTCCAGCGATCGCTGCTGAAGAGAGGGCGACTCTGATATGAGCACCATCACTGCTCAGCGGTATGTCTCACTATCTCATAGCTCTCCGTGCTTTTGAGTATGTATATCGGATCTGAATGTCACGGCGATTAAAAAGTCTCCTGTGCTTAATAATCGCTATGCCTTCACCACCCGGTGCATTATGGTTATGTTAACCTATTTGTCTCGTATTCGGGCGGCTCGTACGAGCCCTGCCCGAGCTGCCATCAACGGTCGTCCCCCCGGACACCGCCGGCAACACCCGCACCGAATACGTGGAAGGAATCAGCTTTTCATATGCTAGATATCCCTCCTGTTGACATTCACAGCTGTTCCCCGAGTCTTTCCCGGTTGGGTAAACATCATCTCGGAGGAAAGTAACCGCCGTACATCTCATGAGATTGTTGGCTATGTACGTGCGTTCAAGCTTGTTTAAAGCCCCAGGATTCTCTGTCGGCATTCTATGCCTACTTTCTGGGCACACCCACCGTACCGGGCCGGCGAGTTCACACCAAACGGTACACCGCCAGACCATCGGTCGAGCTCTAACTGTCTATCTTATAGACTGCCCTCTATGTGGGTCAAACTTGCGGGCGTCTCCGCCGTTCCCTCCTTGTGCGGAGTGGTCTACGGTGGATGTCTTTACCGTACCCGCTTGTCGAATCGTCTTCTTACTTAGAAATTTTTTTCACTCGGCACACTCGAGTCGCCTCGCATGCTGCTTTCATCCTCCTTCCATGCAATGCATGTGGCCAGGGTCACCGCGCGACCGAGGATGAGGTAACCGTGGATGGATGTATGCTTATGCCTTACCAACCACGATCACTACGACCCGCCTTCTCTCGGGCCGACTGTGGATGAGTCTCTCCATGTAAGTGATTTACTTCACTGGAGTTCTTCTTTTAGAAACTTAGATTCTCATCCCCCGCTGCTTAGGGCGTCATTTTTGCCGCCCCCCGCAGCTTTTTGGAGCTCCTTATCTTACCGATATCGGACTGTTCCACGCTGCCGCAACCGGCGCCGGCGGTGCTTGCTTTTACGATCACCTGAGAAACAGGTCTTGTGACTGTTTTCATAAACAACTGGTTCTCACCGCAGACTGATGGAAATTTTGTGATTACTTCCTCAAGTCTCCTTCGCTTGTTTCTTCAAGCGAGGACTTCGACACTCTTAACCAGTTTCCGTCCCTAACTTGATAGGACAGGGCCGTTGCTACCCCATTCGATTCCGTTGGGAATGTAACGGTTGAGGTATCATATCTGGCGATGTCTGTTCGTTTAGAGCATCTCTTGATGGTCGTTTACACGTAATATCGTGGCAGATTTTTTCTCGCCAGCTCCCTCTGGCGTACGCTTGCTGCTGCTAGGGATTCCCCCGCCCAGCGGACAGCCATCGCAGCCTAGCCTCACAGGCCCTCTCGGCGATGGTGGCTTGAGCCAAGCCACCTCTTCCACCGCGGGCACTGCACCCTCAGATGGGTGCTTCAACCAGTATGGGAGAAAGGGGATCCTGAGTTCTCTCTCGATCACTCGGTCTAACACGCTTTTGTCGTGATGTGTACCGCGCTGTTTCCCTGACACGCCCGGTTGAGCTGTTTTGACCAGACTGCTCTATTCTACATAGGCAACAGGTCCGCGGCATTCCTTATTAACAGGATGGCACTCAGTCGCTTTCTCGACCCTTGACTGCCTTACGAGTGGTTTTTGTCTCACCTGCGAAGCAAAGTGAGACTATAGGCGCCGCTTTTCCGACGGCGACGGCGGCGGCGGCGGCGGCGTCAACATCAAATCTTAACCTGAGGTTAAGTTTTTGAAATGACATCATAACTTAGAAAGTATATGGACCTAGTTAATAAAACTTGGCCATAAGGTTAATCAAGTATTACTGAACATCCTATTAGAGTTTCATGTCACATGACCAAGGTCAAAGGTCATTTAGGGTCAATGAACTTAGACCATGTTGGAGGAATCAACATCGCAATCTTAACCTGAGGTTAAGTTTTTGAAATGTCATCATAACTTAGAAAATATATGGACCTAGTTCATGAAACTTGGACATAAGGTTAATCAAGTATCACTGAACATCCTGCATGAGTTTCACGTCACATGACCAAGGTCAAAGGTCATTTAGGGTCAATGAACTTTGGACGAATTGGGGATATCTGTTGAATTCCCATCATAACTTTGAAAGTTTATGGATCTGATTCATGAAACTTGGACATAATAGTAATCAAGCATCACTGAACATTTTGTGCAAGTTTCAGGTCACATGATCAAGGTCAAAGGTCATTTAGGGTCAATGAACTTTGGCCGAATTGGGGATATCTGTTGAATTCCCATCATAACTTTGAAAGTTTATGGATCTGATTCATGAAACTTGGACATAATAGTAATCAAGCATCACTGAACATTTTGTGCAAGTTTCAGGTCACATGATCAAGGTCAAAGGTCATTTAGGGTCAATGAACTTTGGCCGAATTGGGGATATCTGTTGAATTCCCCTCATAACTTTGAAAGTTTATGGATCTGATTCATGAAACTTGGACATAATAGTAATCAAGCATCACTGAACATTTTGTGCAAGTTTCAGGTCTCATGATTAAGTTCAAAGGTCATTTAGGGTCAATGAACTTTGGCCGAATCGGGGATATCTGTTGAATTACCATCATAACTTTGAAAGTTTATTGGTCTAGTTCGTTAAACTTGGACATTAGAGTAATCAAGTATCACTGAACATCCTGTGCGTGTTTCAGGTCACATGTCCAAGGTCAAAGGTCAATGAACTTTAGCCGAATTGGGTGTATCTGTTGAATTACCATCATAACTTTGAAAGTTTATGGATCTGATTCATGAAACTTGTACATAAGAGTAATCAAGTATCACTGAACATCCTGTTCCAGTTTCAGGTCACATGATCAAGGTCAAAGGTCATGTAAGGTCAATGAACTTTGGCCATGTTGGGGTTTTTTGTTGAATAACCATCATATCTCTGTAAGTTTATTGGTCTAGTTCATAAAAAGAGGACATAAGAGTAACCATGTATCACTGAACATCTTGTGCGAGTCAGAGTAGTATGCAAAGTCAGCACTGCTGCTATATTGAACCGCGTGATGCAGGTGAGACGGCCAGAGGCATTCCACTTGTCTTCTTAAATCCCTACTCTCCGTCGTTCCTGGTCCCCTTCGGACCGCTAGTAACTTTTTGCCACAGCTCTCTATCAGAATTCTGCAGATTTTCTGCCCTCACGCATTTGAGACAGATATCGAATTCTGGGCGCTTTCTCCCACGCGGAGGCTTCTGAGATATCTCGCCTTTTCAGATTGTTCGATTGATCACTTACTGAGCCTTAAAAGCTTCAGTTTTCCGATCACGATTCTTGTTGAAATTTTCAACAAATTCTGATTCTTACGCTCTAGTCAGCAGGTGATGTTGTTCTCCTGACACTAGGCCGAGGGCCCATGATACTTAGTATTCCTGAGTATACAGGGCATTCCTCTCGAGGACATTTTGAGGGCCGCCTTTTGGCGCTCAACTAACTCCTTCACTTCTTTCTACTTGAAGGACATTCCGTCCAGCGAGGCGAGATTTGCGGCTTCGGCGCTTAAAGCAGCTGCGGCTTTTTCCCCCTCTCCCTAAATTTCGTTGTTTTTGTTTTTTTTAAAAAATTTTCTAAGGCTTACAATTGAAAACATGCCTCCCTACGGTTGAGTCCGTGTTGGTCTAGCAAATCAAGTAGATGTATGGAGTTATTGAAGTAAATTATGAAAATACTTACCTGATTTTCTTATTTACGAGATAACTCATACATCTACTTGATACCCTCCCACCGACCCTCCGCCTTGCGTAGCAACATGTTTCAACGTATGGGCTTGCGAAAGTTGAGGAAGATGGACGCTAATTGCGCGGTGATCATGGGTAGTAAGCCTGAACGGGAGAGGGCGCGCTCGCGCTTTTTAAATCCTTGGGAGTTCTTTTCGGGTATGGCAGTCCAGAGGGCTGAACTAGCAAATCAAGTAGATGTATGAGTTATCTCGTAAATAAGAAAATCAGGTAAGTATTTTCATATTTGCCATTATCTTGAGATGGCGAACCCCTTATGTCTGTTGGCAGAGCCTAGATCCCTGTTACACAAATGTTAGCCACTAATCAAGATTTTTTGCAGTTGATTGTACATTATGGTCATTGCAATTATTTGTTCTACAATCTATTGCTAAAGAGTCAAGATCTTCATTGACAGTTTATTGGGATATTATCTCATTGATTTAATACCAGGTTTATTTAGAGGAGTATTGCCTGCAGTGATAGTAGTAGAATGATTAACGAGTATTGTGCATAAATGTCTGAGTGCTCTTCTTAAAGGGAATCTGTCATTATTTTGAACTTTGATGTTGTATATAGGTTGTTTGGTTGATTTTGCAAAGGATGCAGATAACCCGAATAGAGGGGTTTTGAGGATCATCACTAAAATCAAAACTTATGAGGGACAAGCCTTTGCATGCTTGTCATTGTAACATAGGCTTCTATTCTTTTTTTAAACAAAATTTCATGTTTGTATTCATGCTGGCCATGAGCATTGAACCCACAAATTCTGCCTGATTTTTGCAATTATTTGCCCCTATTTTCTTAAAAGATCTTTGGTAAGTCAGAGGACAAGTGTAGCAACCACGCTTGAAACAAAAAGTGTTTGTGCTTGCGATCCAGGACGTTGCAAGCTGAATGCTACTATTTTAAGTTTGCTGACATCCTTTTTTAGATTCTAATCCATTATTTATAGATATGAACATGACACATATCGAAGTCATGTCATAGAAGGATAGAAGCCGTTATAACTCCTGACAGTTCCGCTACAGCCGTCGTAATCCTAACCTAAAGCGGTGTCTTAGAGAAGGGACTACGGTGGCGTTTCCCTCATTGGAGAAGCATGGCTTTGACCTTTTCATGTGTGGAAGTGCTCCACCCTTGGCAAATAAACCTGACGGAACTCCGGCCTAACGGTAAGGACCGACTCGGCAAAGTCAGGAGGGTGCAAGGAATCACTTGACGTGACTCCTAAAATGGCAGCGTGAATCATTGGGGGTATTTTTAGGATTTTTCAGGTTGGGATGGGGGGGTAAAGGACTACCCCCTAGGGTGTTCAAAGGATGTTCCCTGTCAGTCATGTTAGCCTGGGAGCGGACCTACGTCACGGTCATAAAACCGAGTATCCTGACAAGGTACCATGGAGTCTGCTGCCCATGGATGAAGAGGGCGTGGCTTCACATTCTGTGACAAATGGTTGCCATGGTGATTTGGCAGCGCAGTTCCAAACATGACCAGACTTTGAAGGAAGAAGGACATTTGAAAGCTCCCAACCAGAAATACTGATCAACATTCACTTGGAGAAAACTTAGTATTACCTTCATCCTGATGATATCTGATGTGATTATGGATATTGGATTCTTCAATACACATATCTAGTTTGTCTTGTGACATTCACCTTCACCTCTCGGACAAATAATCCTACCCCCAACCAAATTCTTAAAAGAGAAAAATTCACCCCAATCGACACTGCATGAACCCATCAATTACATTGTCTGTTCTGTAGGCATCAGGCTCGTACAATGGTCATTAATTCTTCTTTATCATTTACCATGGAAGGAATACTAGTAATGATTTTGAAAAATATTTACAAGCTGATTGTTCAGTACTATAAATCTATAACCAAGCCAAAGATTCAGTACCAACCCTCACTTTATAGTAATCTTATAATAAAATCAAAAGTAAACAATTATTATGTTTAAATACAAATTTCGCAAATAAATGCACATGATCAGAAGCTTCCAATATTAGGCCTAAATCTACATTCAATTTTGCAACTATTAACATCATGATCAATACAAGACTTTAGAATATGTCTGTTCTTGAAATGATTTATTCATCATTCATTCACTTCGAGACTGGAGTACCTTCACAATTTAGAAAAAAAAATACAAAGCTTACCTGGTATTCTATTCATTCTAAGTGTCCTTTATATCATCTCTTAAGATAGAATCCCTATGTCCTGCCCAAGAAGTCGCCTTGCTCTAAAAACCATGTCTACATCAACATTTTACTTGCATTCCCATAAATCCTAAAGCCCATCTAGTCATAACATGTGATAAATAAAGACATGTAACTAAGTTGATTGAGTTTCAATCTGATATAAGCCACACTGAATGATTTATGCATGCCCTAATTGTTTTTATGCATTAGAAGCATGATAGGCAGTTCTCTGTCTTACTTATCCTGGGCTCTGATTGGATAATATACCTAGACTCTTCAGCCAATCACAGCTTAAGAGGATATGACTATAGCTAGATATTCCTAGAACATGTAGAACAAGTCCTAGGGTTGGACAGGTTGATCAAATCAATTGAATTTGATAACAGTTCCAATTTTATTTTATTTGAAAAGGAAATTAATAGGAAATTAACGTCTATTATCAGTCATGTTATGAGGGTTTCTGTCATGGAAAATATGAACTTCATTTATTTACTAACTTAAATGCCAGCATTTTACTAGGCATTTAAATTAAAAAAAAGTATATACATAGCAAAAAGAATGCTTACATTTTGTTTCCATCCATTCTGTGTAATGTCAAATGAATACTTTTAAAGTTTGCTTCTTCATGGGGCGTGTGATGTCATAGATGAAATGTAAATTCTCTGGAATCATGTGGAATGCAGTATTTGATCTAGAGAAGTATTTGTTCTTTTCCAAATAGGTTTATCGACCCAGTAACAAGGTATAGCATTCAGTATTTCACTGTTGGTTGTGTAGTGACCATAGATGAAAAGGGGGTATTTTAAGAAGCTTTCTTGTAAATAGTTACTTGCATTTGTTTGAAGAATAGCATATTCTGAAGAGCAAATGATCATACCAGACCATAGTGAACTGATAAATTGCCAATTTTTCTATTGCTAACTTGTCCGCTCGTCACCTGGTCTACCTTCATTTAGTCTAATGCCATTCCATCCACCAACACTTCGACTAACAACCATTTGGGCCAATCATCACTTCTTCTAATCACCAGTTCGTCTATGACTATTTCGTCTCTTTACCAGTTGGTCTATATTTTCATTCATTTCTTAGTCCAAATAGCCTAAATGGTATTTGGTTCAAATGGTTGTTAGATGAAATGGTGAGTGGACGAAATGGCAATAAGACCATGTGAATAGTGGACAAAATGATGGCAGACCAAATGATAGGAGACGAGTTGGTAATTGAACAAATTGGCATTAGACAGATTGAAAATAAATCTAGTGGACACTTCTGGTAGAATATTTCACATTCACACTGTATATTCTGTCCATGAGATCAGTGATTACATTGTCCATAGTTGATATGGCTGGGATTTGAACCCACAGACCTCTGTTGATTACGTAAGAGTGCAAGATGCCCCACAACATTCTCTGCTTCTCCTATTCTGTCATGTTGAAAGGAATACTTGGTATTTCACTCCTCTTGGTCCTCATTCCATCTGCCATGGAAGCAATTATCCTCCATCTCCTCCAGTTAAAGTTCACCCGGAACTAATGAGCTGATCTATCAGAGAGAGTGAGAGAGAAGCCAAGAGAGTAACTTGCTCAAATTCAGCTGTCATCCTAAGTCATCTAAAATAGAACAAAATTTGAGAATTTTATAATTTCTAAAGCTCAGTAAATTTGGTGTCACCCAATTTTATCAGTACATGTGCACCACCAGAAAAGTTGTGAAAATATAGTTGTATTTGAAAATACATGTAGCATAATTTTAATTTGTTAAAATAGCTGGATTTATAAAGCCCTTTTTGCATGAGGATACAAAGCGCTGCTGTTATTACCCCAGCTTTAGCTGTGCCGACAGATAAGTGCTGAAGCATTCAAGTTAAATTAGAATGATAGATGAAGAGCAATAGAGGAATAGAAGAACAGGTTTTTAAAGGAAAAGAGAAAGGGACAGAGAGACGAGGAAATAGAGTGGGAAAAGAGGAAAGTGAAAGAATTGATTGAAAACGAGAATGAAGTCTCAGTGCTTTATATCCACTTTACAAAATCAAAGGCCTCGATCTTAAATTCCAAGGTATTTACATTGATTGTTGACATCATTGGAAGCATAGTATATCAGCCATCAATATTTACACCACCTAGTGTATTATTGCATCAATTATTCAATGTTTTCAGCCCAGGTGATCTATTTTTGTCAGCATACCATCATCAAAAAGTGCTTCTCGGTTGAACACAATTGGCATGCATTACTTTGGACCATGTTCATGTCACGTTCCATGTATCAATTTTGTATTTTTGCCATGGATTCATATTGATTACCAGTATAAGGTTATTGGAATTGAATAATTAATATAACAAAAAAGTGTGCTGATGAATTAGTTTGGTTTAAATTATTAATCTACATTGGCCACATTCTACCCTGGTATGGTAAATTGGTACTTGGCAGGAAATTGTTTGCTGCTTGCAAAAGTCTGCCAGGCTGAAACCAAGGTAATATCAAAAGTGCTTTGGAAGCGCCTGGAGACATTAGATAATGCAATATGCATTATTATTTTTATCATAAACCAGAGAGGAAAGATTAGAATATTTTACCAAAAAAAATCTGGATTCTATTAATTTTTGGAGTTGTTATTCTCTGTGATAACATGAGATGTTATACTCTGGACACTTAAAGGGGAAGTTCACCCTGAAGAAAACTTTGTTGTAAAAATAGCAGAAAAAATAGTAAAAAATATTGGTGAAGGTTTGAGGAAAATCCGTTAAAGAGTAAGAAAGTTATTAGAGTTAAAAATTTGGGATTTGTGACGTCATAAACGAGCAGCTGCCCCATGTGTTATGTAATATGAAATGTATGAATTTCAAATTTTGTATGGTTCCCGATGACTTAATTTTGTTTTCTTTTCATGATCGGGTGTGAAATGATTTGTCTATTGATATACAAAAGTTACAGTGAAAACCATTTTCAATTTTCTGAGAAAATGACATTTCATTGATTTTTTACCATTCGCTATGTAGGAATGCTGCTCGCATATGACGTCACAAATCAAATAATTGAAATTCTAATAACTTTTTAATTATTTGATGAATTTTTCTCAAAGCTTCGGCAATATTTTTTATTATTTTTTCTGCTATTTTTACAATAAACTTTTTGTCAGGGTGAACTTCCCCTTTAAATAGAGTGACCAAAAGAAGACGTTAGAAGAGACGCTGATTTAAACCCTCAACACGACCCTATTTGGTGATTGATTGACTGCATGTGCAACTAGGTTGTGACATGGTCTTCCCAAATACCTTCACTCTTCTGGCCAGCTATCAGTCTTTGGGACTTGACTGAAGACAGTATCTTTTTCAGATTACCAGTATCTAGTCATTATGTCGTTCTTAGTTTAAAATCATGAACATACATTGTTGATGGGTTTTTTCCCCGTTTTGTCAGCGTCTTTGATTTGGCAACATGATTTTGGCACTCTACAGATTCCAGGATCCTATTACATTAATGTAACTTATCCAATGGCAACTATCATGGTAACAGCCAATCAAAATCAAGGTTTCCATTGAAGATTCCATTGGATGGCACAGTTACTATAGTAATAACTTACGTGAAACAGGGCCCAAAATTGAATTGCATCTGACCATAATTGATATTAAGATATTCTCCATAAAAAATGAGAGATGGCTTTCATTTTAATCAAATATTCTTCTTTTCCTGTCTTTGTTCTCTGTAGGAGTCACCAGCAGAGCAAGTGATTCTGAGGGATATCAGTAGAACCTTCACTGCTCATGAGAAGTTCTACAATGAGAACGAAGGTGGCCAGGATGCTATGTACAAGATTAGTAAGGTAAGTACCAGAGAATATCAATAGGAATGAGTGTTTGTTCTTGTTTGGAAATTTTTGCTGGGATGCGCCTCAGGGAGCGGAGAGGGGAAATTAATTTTGATATGGCAAGCCAGAATCCAATGACCACAGTAATAATCTGCCATTAAAGTGCTTTGAGATGTTGTTCTGAAGCAAGGAGCACATTATTTAATATTATTGTACAATTATTTTAATAACTCTCCTTACATAAACTTAAAAAAGTAGGTATCATTCACTAGAAAATATCCTCAAGTATAAGGGTAATCAAGTATAAATGATTGTTTTGCACTCATCTTAGATCACAAGATCATGGGCAAAGGTCATTTTGGGTCAATGGACATAGTATTTTATTATCATATGAATGTTTTCTTACACAATAACTGTTTTCATAGTCAGCACTACTGCTATATCATTTCATGTAATGCAGGCGAGACTGCCAGAGGCACTTGTTTTTCAAAAGTTTTGCTTCAAATTGTATTTTTCTTTCATGAGGACATAAAGCAATATACTACCTGGATTATATTTAGATTACTTCCGCAGGGGAATGGGTACTTAGGAGAAGACCATAAATTCCTGTTAATTAAGTACATGGCCTACGGGGGGAAAGTTGTCCTTGCCCCTTGTCATAATTTACTTACCCAGTTGCCAGTTTGAAATCTACATAGTCTTAGGGATCTCAATTTTAAAGCAGCCATAGCTTCCTTATTGCTTGTCCGATTTCTTTCAAACTTTCACTATTTTGTTTTATTTATATTTCTCCTTTCCAACACTACATTTTATGGCCAAGTCTTGATTCCCCTTTAATGACTTAAGGCTTGATCAAACTGCACTTACCGATGCAGAGAGGATGTGAAATGGAAAAGAATCTTGCCATCCATTGGAAAACGTTATGTATCCATTGTTTACTCTTTGCATACATGTTTCATTTGCTCTATATCCATCAAGCATCCGTCCACTGTGATTTCATTGTTTACCCATTTTGTCCATTGTCTGGAGCGGATGAAAACGGATGGAGCAACCCCAAAATTTTGCTTGTCCGCTGTATCTGTTATGAATATGTTTTGTGTCTGTCGGCCAGCGAAACCTGGGGGCTGTTTCACATGACTGTTCGTAAGTTAAGGAGCGACTTTAAGAATGACTGGTGATCTTTTCTTACGCCCTAAACCATCGCCAATTGATTATACCATTTACCACAAGAAAGGATCACCAGTCATTCTTAAAGTCGCTCTTAACTTACGAACAGCTTTATGAAACGGTACCCAGGCCTTTAGAGGTGAACCTTGAGTGCATGTGCTGATGTTAAGAAACCCTTGATGAATCATATGATGCAAGCACTCTTCCACCACATGTTCCTTGATAAAGAATCAAATGTGAGGTTAGCACCCTGTAAACTCCATAAAGGTTAACTTTAATACCTTGATTGAAAGGCCAAGGCATGTTAAGTGGTCAAGATAAAAGGTTAGTAATGGTTAGTCTGCTTCTGGAATACCTTGTTCAAAGGCCATGTCATGTAAGATGATCAAGACACAAGATTAGTAATTATCCTGTGTTTTATCTCGTGATAGAAGAGTCATGTTCTTGTAAGATGATCAAGAGATAACATTTAACCATGATGATGATGATACTATTTTTGAAAGGCCATATTTCAGTTCAAGATGAGAGTTTTGAAAAAGAAAGAAAAAAAAAACTTGCAGCAGCCAGAACTTGAGCCAGGATGACAGTATTGTTGTCGCCTTAGAATGCTATTTGACTCAGTAGAGAGCATTTTACAAAATGCTTCATTATTGTTGGTGTTTTTGGAGAAAAACAGAAACCAAAGTAAGGTTTATCACAAACTTTGTAAGGAGAAATTACCAGAAGATTAAGACCAGGTACATGAATAAATTTCCCTTTGATTTGTGTTTGAATTTCTTTTTTTTTATCTTATTTATTCAGTTTTGAGCATCTCAGCATAAGCAGGGATAAGTGCCATGAGTTGCATGATTTCGATCGATATGAAGAATAATTGCTTTCTATTTCTGTGTATATGCCCAAGGTAAAAATCAATCGCCGAATATGCATGAATTTTCACCGTCTATGCTTTTCTTAGCATATTAGCATGGCATTATATTATTATGTTGCCTCACTTTTAGACAGCGATGGCTTTGTTTACTTTTTCCTGGTGTGTGCTGAGTGCATTCTAATGCCACTGGCTGCATCAACTAATTTTCATGTATAATTCTTTTGTATTTCTTTTCAATATTCACCTTATGTCTTTGTTTCTATCTCCAAATAATCCAGGCGTACTCAGTGTATGACAATGATGTTGGTTACACACAAGGTCTATCCTTCCTGGCTGCTGTACTGTGGCTTCATGTAAGTATTAATCTCCTCTATATTGAATTCTCAATTTCACATAAGTGTAGTAAAGGCAACACTATGTCCACAGGGGCAGAATGGGTAAACCTTACGTTGTGTAGCAGGAATGATCTCAAATCAGTCTACCAGTGGCCCGTTTCAAAAATAGTTACAACTATTGAAACTTTGCCATTATGGCAACTACCATGGCAACAGGGCTCAGCAGCCAATCAAAATCAAGGTTACCATTGTAGTTGCCATAATGGCAAAGTTACAACAGTTGTAACTCTTTATGAAACGGGGGGGGGGGGGGGGAATTTCATCCCCTTTCCCACATATACCACTTTCCCTCCTTGTGTAATAATTTTCCAATATTTCTTATTGTTCTTCACGGTTAAGCCAACCTTATAGGGATTTGCAAGAAACTAACGTTCAATTACAAATCAAGCATCAGTCATAAAATCAAATATAGTGGGGAGTTTAAAGAAAATTGAATTACAAATGAATGCAAATCAACTACAATCTGCATATAATAGAAGAATTTGCACATGATTTTGTGATTTGTGTTTGATTTGGAAGTGAATGTAAGTGGTTTTTCAATGCCCCATTAGAGTAGGAATTATCTTTAATTGTACCATACATAATTAATCATGTTATTACCCTTGAGATGGTAAATGCAGCCCCGTTTTAACATGTCTGCAATGCCTTGGAAATGTGTTTTGAAACATTTTTTTACTCAGAAATATTGATAAGTGCATCCTACAGTGTATGAGATATATTCATTGTGGCAGGATGGCATATCATCATTATTATCTAAGATTAAATTCAGACCTATCAGTAAGATGGATGAGCTGTTTTAGGAGTAGAATCCCTCAATCATGAAGGTATTACAATTCTGATTGCTTATTCATGCAATGAATAATATACCAGCATAATGCTAGGCTTACAATAATGAAAGATAAATATAAATGACTTTTCACTTTTTCCAAATTAGCAGTAGAGAGGGTTTTTTTAAAGAGAAATACCAGTAGTTGCAGTAAACACTGATTTCATGAGAAAGTCTGTAAAACCAGGCTTAATTGTTAGTACAGTGCGTATCAAAAAAAACGGGACAGATTTGAAAAGTCTATAAAATTTTAGTTTCAAATCATTATGTCTTTATTTTGGTGTTAATAGGTGCTATAAGGTCTGGTCTTTCAAATGCTATTAAAAATTTTTAGTTTCGTTCATGCTTGAGCGAACACGGGACGTTTTTATTGGGGGTTCAAAAAGAGGCTTGCGCCAGAATTGCAGAATATGAGTAATATGATGATCGGACTTCTTGCTTATTAGCAGACTTCCTCTTTACCTTTTCATTATCTTTGCCATAATTTTCAAATCATGCGGTCAAAATTCATTTTCATATCTATTTATTTGCTTGAATTATTCTGTTATTTCTTTTTAATATGCTCTCTGTTAGCTTTGAATATTCCTTCTTCAAGCTAAAATTATTTTTTTTCAACCGAATTATGGGAGAGCATGGATTTTTAAATTCAAATCAAATCCTTTCATTATGTGCTACAAAGATTATGGTGCCTTTTGAACAAAGCAACACAGATGGGTGGGCGCTCAGGTTGCTTCCCCCCCCCCCCCAATTAAAAAAATCATGACCAAGAAAAAAAGTGGACAGGAAATAAAAGGAAAGATAGAAAGTAAAATATGATATTTTCTGAATATTATGTCAAAATTTATCACAGAATTTGATATTGTAATTAAAAAAAGTGGGAATATTTGCGTGCTCACTTCGCCCACTCACAACTTTTTAATACATTTTACCTGATCTGCCATATCTAGCTCCTTCAAATTTGACTCAATACACCATTGCCATTGAAAGACATGAATCCCTTCCTGTGTTTCCTGTCAAGCAATTAAACTTGGTCAAGGAATTAATGACCCATTGATAAATAGATTCATGTCTTTTAAAGGTACATAACATTATTTGTTTCACATAATAAAACGATTTTAATAATCACAAGTTCCCCAATTAATCATTCAAATCTTCTTGCTTGGGTTGACAAAAAAAAATTCTTTTCTCAGTTACTTATGAAGGAAAATTAAAAGGTAAGAGAAGTTTAAATGAAAAAACAAAATAATTCAATTAAATAAATAACTTTGTAAATGAAATTTGAGAGCATAATTCGAAAATTGTGGCACAGATAATGAAAAGGTAAAGAGGAAATCTCCTGATTAGCAAGAAGTCTGATCATTGTATTACACAGATTCCGCAATTCTGGCGCAAGCCTCTTTTTGAACCCCCAACAAAAACGTCCCGTGTTCGCTCAAGCATGAATAAAATTTATTTTTTTAAATTGCATTTCAAAGATAAGATCTTAGAGCATCTATTAACACCAAAATATAGACATCATTATTTGAAACAAAAATTTTATAGACTTTTTAAATCTGTCCCGACGGAAGTGGCCGAATCCGTGCTTATTTTGCTTATTTCTCAGCATTTACACAATTTCTTCCAGAATCCTTTGACACATGTGTTTTATTCATACAAACAGACACTTGGGTGGTCATTTTATCAGATTCTGTAAAAAGTCATTTTGAGATCGTTACCAAAACTGGAATTTATCTTTAAGGTTTATTAAAGGAGAAATATATTGATTATGAATGTGGTCTTATTATATATCAATGGAAAGGTAATGATGTGGGGATCATCAGTGGGTTATTCAAAAATACCGAAAATAATACAAAAAGGTGAAAATCGCCGATTAAAAAACGCTAAAATGCCCCTCCGAAATATGCCTCGCATCGGTCTCTGAATTGACTGGAATTTGATGACGTCACTGTCTGTACGAGAGGCGTGATTGGCTCTCCCACGTGAAGCTCCACTTGCATGCAAAACCTGTTGCGTGGGTACGTTTTCTCCACACTGTCACTGAATACTTCTATCACGAAATGAAAGAAAACCCAGAATTTTATCTAGATTTGGATTTTCAAATTGATGATTTTAAAGATGAAGAGAATGATGATGAAGTGAACAACACAGTGAGGTAGTTGGAGGTAAATAATGGGGGAACAATGCCGATGATTATGATGAAAATTCAACTTGCCTGACGATCACAAGTAAAGTCATGTACATGCCGATTCGCTACCAACTCATGCAGCTGCTGCTACAAGTGGTAGCTATACGTACACCGCGCGGGCCCAATTTAATCCATGAAAATGAATAACCACATCCAGAGAGAGTCTATATCATAAGAAGGAAAATAATGATATAACTGTACTTACAAACAAGTGAATAATCCGAATTAACCTGAAAGCAAATCAACTCAACGAATAGCAGCAGACGATATGCACCGACGATAAACTTCATGTGGCTGGGATAGATTGTCACTCGTTCTGTTAGATGTAATTTGTTACTCATTAATTTGACAAAATTACGAAACTCGGAGAATTATTTATATATATAAAAATATAGTAACATCTCTTATTATTTTTTGTATTACGATAAAACCTCTTTTGAAGGAAAACGTTGAGATAAACTAAAATTACTTTTAAATCCCCCCCCCAACATGCGTAGCTTGTATGTCATTGCAAACAAACCATCGCAAACATGCACGTATTCCTTCCTTGCTGATTGAGAGCTGTGCAACACGTGCATAGATCTCAGTCTCAGCCAAGGCGAGCAAACAATACGGCATGTGTTGTTGTGATGGTTTGTTTACGATTACATAATGCTACGCATGATGGGATGATCTTTTACATCTAATTTTAATTTACCTCAACGTTTTCCTTCAAAACAGGTTTTATCGTAATTCAAAAAATGATAAGAGATGTTAATATATTTTTATATAGAATAATAATTCCCGAGTTTCGTAATTTTGTCAAATTAATGAGATAAAAGTTACATCTAACAGAACGAGTGACAATCTATCCAGCCACATGAAGTTTATCGTCAGTGCATATGCCATATCGTCTGGTACTATTCGTTGAGTTGATTTGCCTTCAGGTTCGGATTATTCACTTGTTTGTAAGTACAGTTATATCATTTTCCTTCTTATGATAGACTGTCTGGATGTGGTTATTCATGTTCAGCATGAATTCAATTTGGCCCGCGCGGTGTAGCTAGCACTTCCAGCAGCATGAATGGGTATGGACATGACTTTACTTGTGATTGTGTTGCAAGTTGAATTTTCATCATCATCATCATCGGCGTAATTCCCCCTATTTACCTCCAACTACGTCACTGTGTTGTTTCACATTCATTCTCTTCATCTCAAAATCATTAATTTGAAAATCCAAATCTAGATAAAATTCTGGTTTTTCTTTCGATCATTTCGGGATCGAAGTATTCAGTGACAATGTGGAGAAAATGTACCCTTGCAACAGGTTTTGCATGCAAGTGGAGCTTCACGTGGGAGAGCCAATCACGCCTCTCGTACAGACAGTGACGTCATAAAAATATCCCCAATTTCGCGGACGTAATTCTGCGTGTTTGAAGCATTCAGAGAGAGAACTTTAAACTATCAATTAACTGAGTTTCATCAGTCTCCATGATAAATGATGTACACCATCGTGTTCTCCTTATTTTCTCCTTTATTGTGATATATGATTCTCCAGTTTTACGATTTTCAATATATTTCTACTTTAAAGGTTTATATTTACCAGCTGTCTCTCTTCAGATAATCAAGAGTAATCATTATTCATCACTTGAAAAAAAATCATTTAAAAGGAATCAAAATTAGTAGCATAAGCCAAAATTAGTGATGATTGCAAGATCATAAGAAAAATTTTATTGGTATAGTCACTACATACCAGTAATTTCACTCCCATTTCAAATAGAGATTTCTGTATTTTCCAATTTGAATTTCAACAATCTGATTTGGGAATAGACTGAAAATCTTCCCTTATATTTCTCTTTCTGCTGAATACATTCAATTCATAGGATGCAAGATATAGCAAGAAATTAAGAAATAACAGTTACAAATAATATCAGTTAAAGATTTGGAATAAAGTTTCCTTGAACTTTACAAATAAAAGTTCAAATAAATCATTGTGGGGGTATTTTTTCAGTTAAATATCATTTGGATCATTGGTTACAAATTCATCCATATTTTTCCATCCATTCATGATGAACCCATATCTTTTATGGAGAGTTTCTCAAAAGGGCATTTTGCTTTTTCACTTTGAATAGAATTCTGTCACCTCTTCTCCTTCTCTCATCCATATTATCTTTGCTGGGGGTTTCTTATTTTGCCATGTTTGATCACTTAAGCACTTCAGGGTTACTTTCCTGTCATCGTTGGTATTGATGGTGATTTACAATGTATTTGAAACTAATGATGAAGATATAACTGACAGTAATGCTCTTTGACCTATAAAGTACAGGGTCTCTGTATAAAAAGAAGTTAACATTGAAACCTGTTAGCCGTGAAATTGACCCAATTTAGACCTGATCTCTCTCTTGTTTCATAGAGGATGTGTTTGTCTACAAGGTCACCACACGCCTAGGTTTTTTGTTCTATATTTACTTACAATTTAGTTGTTTGTATGTTCATATAAACTGAATAGGATAAAAAGATAAAGTAATATACAAATGTAAAAGTGAAGAAAGTAGTGTTAAACTTTACTCCTATAAAGATTTAATTTTAATTTTTGCAAGGTGTTTTGCTAGGGGTTTATTATGTTACATCTCTCACTTCAAAAGAGAATTACTTAAGGGGCACTATATCTCAAAAGGAGATCCTCAATATTTTGAGGGAGATACGTGCCCCCTCCCTCTGCTTCAAACACAAAATCTTTGAAAACACTGCACCTAGAACTACCTCTAATAAGGTATTTATAATGAAATTAATACTAACGAGGCCATGATTTGTAGCATCAACTTCATGTAAAGTGAGTCTATCCTGAAGAGAGTATACTGTTGTACAATTGTTAAATTGACAACTAAAAGTTGAATTAATCTGACTCTTGTGGGGGAAAAAATCTTTCCTTGATCAATTGATCAATAAATGAGGTCAGGGTGTATTATAGTCGTTATTTTACCAGGATACTATGTTGTTAATGGGACAAACAGAATACGCAAAACAAATTTATGCAGGTACGTACATGTACTCCGGGATAAAGATATCCTTTGTATCTCAATATATTTGAACTATATTTGTGTATTTGGATGCACATCATTTCATGACCTTTTCCCTAAAATAGAACAATGCAATGACCTAATTTTTAATGGATGTACCCTTGAAATTCTGAAGGTAGGTATTTCATAAACTTGAAATATGATAAGATTCCAGTCTACATGTATTATTATTATACAAAAATTGTTTAGAATGTTACTGTATTGTATTGTTACCCTTTATCTGATCACTTAAGATACAGATATTCCTGGTTTATATGTTTATACCTTTATTTAAAAAGTATAAAAGAAAGTCCATTTTCAAAAAATAGATGTATTAGAAATGTAAAAAAAAAGTTGTGCTCCTCTCTTAAAAAGTGTTGACTTGTGTTTGGTATTTTCATTTTGGATTCATGGTCAGGTAGGATTGGTCTGCATTGCCTGAAGGTTTCCATTAATGGAAGTAGTAAATGGGTACAATTATTCATAGCTCCGGGTGTAGTTACAATTTCAAACTGTTTTTCAAAGGGAAGTTGTAAAAAATACATTTCTTTGCTCTAGTTATATGAGCCAATATTTAGATGAAACCCCGGAGTGAAAGGGTTATTTTTTCATCTGAGTGACACCATCAGCTATTCTTACATCATCATTACATTTTGATCAAGATTGTAATTTTTTTTATCCATCAAGTGTGACCTGCTTTTATGAAAAGGTATCACTTTTGATTTTAAATTAGTAGGATCTTGTACATTACTTGAGAAGGTTACGATGATCACAAAGTTTCATGATGGTGTGAAGGTCTCTCAGCTTTTATGATACCAGGCTTTTAGGCCAGAATTACTTGGTAGTTGGAGTACTTTACATCTCTTTGTCCCTGCAGTGATAAATTTTAATAGGGAGATGAAATGTTTATAAATAATTATCATGTAAATCTTGGTGAAGGAAAACCACAATTATTCCCCCCCCCCTCTCTCTCTTCTTTAAATGATTTTGCATGTGTGCTATCTGTTGTCTTATTATTTTTTGTGTTTTCATATCATAATCTGTTGGCTTCTTTTATCTCATCCTTGCTAATTCTATCTTGAACCCTAACATAATGTATGTTTTCCAGGAAAATTACTCTATCTGGATGTGCTTGTGCATAGGGTACATCTTATTTATTTATTTATTTATTTATTTATTTATTTATTCATTCATTTATTCGTTCATTCATTCATTCATACATTCATTCATTCACTCATTTATTTATTTATTTATGATGTTAGAACCATGATGAAAAAAGGTGGTTCCAAATTTCTATATATCAATTACTTATTTAATCAATTACTAATCAATAAATTATTTATTTATTCATTCAATTTATTCAAATCAATTTAATTAAACTACCAATGAATGGCCACATTCCTTTATTGAATTAACCCATCCATCAATTGCTCAATGAACCAAATATCAAAGAATTACATTGATCAACCAATCAACACTTCATTACACCACCCAATTATTCTATGATTGCTCAAAATTCTGTTAAAGTTTAAAGGATTACTGACTTATTAAGTTGTTAGTTTGTTTTTGAGAAGGGATTTGTTTCCATGGTTACCAGGTTATTTTTACACTGAGTAACATTGACCCTTTCTCAAGACGAATTGGTCAATTCAGATAGACTCAGTAAGAGGGATCAGTGCATTACCAAAGGATGCAAGTTCGGTTTTGATTCCAAGTCCTTCTTTAATGAGATCTCTGCTCTCCCGCAGAGTTGTTGAATCTCCACAATATTATAACATAAAGGATCTCTGAAGGTGTTTTCATTCTAAGGTACACATAATAGCCGATTGAACCCCTGGCCTGAAATTGAACTTTAATCAATTGATGTTATATCCATACTGCCTTCAAAGAAATTATCTGTTAATTTTGTTTGTAGTTCATAGACATCTTAATTTTTTCTTTCATGATTTTACCCAGAGGCTATGTCTATGTGTAGTAAAGTTGTTCCAAAATAAGTATTAAATGATGGCGTACGTGTAATATCTCACGTAGATATACATGAGATGATTCTATTTTGAAATTTTTAAAAGAACTGCCTCTTATTGTCCTAATTGTTGGCTGATATTTTGTATATTTTTTGATCTGTTTGGGGGGTAACTCTCACCATTCTTGTTAAGAATCAAAATGAAAGACCCTATTAATCATCTGCATAATTAGTGATCATAGTGGGAGATCAGCATAATGAGATCCATGGGACTAAGTATTTGTATAGTCACTACAGTTTTATTATATTTTCATCTTTTTATTTGTTTCCCTTTATTTATTTATTTATTTATTTATTTGTTTGTTTATTTATTTATTTATTTATTTATTTATTTATTTATTCATTCATTCATTCATTCATTCATTTATTCATTCATTTATTTTTATTTATTTATTTATCTTTTTTTTTGGGGGGGGGTCACAATATGATGTGTATTCACCAGTGTCAAAAATATAGATTTGTTCTTGAGCATCTTTATCCCATCAATTTCAGTTTTCATTAAAAAAATCATTTGCTGAATTAGTGAATTCCCTATTTTCATGTATTTCATTAGTGAAGTCTCAATCAAAAATTTCAATCATAATAAATTTAGATACTTTTTTTTTTATAAAGGGTGACATCATTGTCTACTTTTCCCAAGAAAATTCAAACAATGATTTACATTCTTAGAAGAAAAAAAAGAGATTCTAGAGATTTCACACAACTAATAAATTTGAGGTTATGAAATTTTTATCTCAATAGATTTTGAACAACTAGTGTAATTTGAATACATGATACATCATGTAAAGTAAATAAGAGATTTCCAGCTTCTTCTATTTTTGTCATTGTATCATGCAGATGCCAGAAGAGCAAGCCTTTGCTGTGTTGGTGAAGATCATGTACGATAAAGGTTTAAGAGATCTGTTCCTCAACAATTTCCAAGAACTTCATGTCAAATTCTTCCAGCTCGATAGACTACTGGAGGTAAAGTTTTAATAAGGAGGGCAATCCATAATATTTGTATGTCTGAAATCCCACATGTTGAACCTTACTGAAAGTATTTGTTTCTGTATGTTAGAGTTGATATGAAATGTTTTAATGCTCTTAAATTGTTCAAGAAATGAAGTAAGAATGGAGAGGACTTTGGGATAAGACATACAAAAATGTTGATTATTTAGTGGAATTTTCCAGGAACTAGTTTGATACAAGTCATATAATACTAAATTTGTTCTACAAATCACAGATTTACAAACAAATTCAAATCCAGACCCCTCCCATACTTTATAAAAGTTGGTTAAGTGAAGAGATTTTATGCTTTGAGTTTAAAGCATTCCTTATCATGTTTTGATATTTAATAGGATGCATTTCATGATTAACAATATTCTATAACCAGCTTATGTTTTGAATTTTGTGATATTGTTATTCAGAGATAAAGAGATTTCTTTCTCTTTGTCGTCAATCTCATCCTGCATTGTGTCTCTCTGAGGACAACGTTCCAGACCTGTTTTAGCCATTTTATCCATGATGGGATTGAGACCCACATGTATGCTTCTCAATGTTTCCTAAACAAATATAGCAAGCCAGCCATGGTCTTGTGCAAAATGTTAAATTTTCATAGAACTGATGAATGAAATTGCAATTTTATTTGTGGCTATTTAGAAATCAGGGGCCCGTTTCATAAAGGACTTGCAACTGTTGTAACTTCGCCATTATGGCAACTACCATGGTAACCTTGATTCTGGTTGGCTGCTGAGCCCCATTACCATGGCAGTTGCCATTATGGCAATTTTACAACAGTTGCAAGTCCTTCATGAAACGGGCCCCAGAACTCACTTTCTCAGTGTCTCTAATCTCTTCTCCCAATCTTATCCTGTGTTGGGTCTCTTAGGACAATGTGCCAGACCTCTGTAGCCACTTTGTCTACATGTGTTCACCTCAATGGTTAGAGTTATGACTTGAGTGGCAATCTTCTTTTGCCTAGTGAGAGTTCTGAACAGGAATAAGGAGACTGTTTTCAGACATTATGAGGTTTGCGTCATTGCTATTAATCTAAAAATACACCCTTTTCTGAGCTGCTCTGATTTTTTTTTTTAATTCTTGTCTCTTATCTCCTCTCCCAATCTCATCCTGCGTTGTATCTCTCATAGGACAACGTCCCAGACCTGTACAGCCACTTTGTCCACATCGGTATTGAGACCCACATGTTTGCATCTCAGTGGTTCCTCACTCTCTTCACTGCCAAGTTTCCTCTCCATACCGTGTTTCATATCATGGATGTTTTCCTCTCAGAGGTACGTAACAACATCCTTCAGGGGCCTGTTGCAGAAAAAGTTGTGATCAAATGCAACTCAGAATATCTTGCGCAACTTTATTTTCAACCAATGAAGCACCCGTATTTGGGACTTGGGCTTGATATTTTGACTTGCGTTTAAACGCAACTCTTTCTACAACAGGCCATTGGACCCTGTAATAAAAAGAATTGCAAGTGAATTGATTAGTCATGACTATAGAAAGCCAACAGTTCCATTATCTAGAATGCATGTCTATTCAAGTGTTTTCTAGATAAGGTCTATACTCATGCATGCATCAGTTTCATGACCCAAAACTTTCCTCCTCTTTTTTTTTTCAAGGGGACTTTGCCTAAATTTCCTGAATGAAGAATTATGAATTTGTTGGCTTTCTATTATTTGATTTTGATTGAATCAATCACATGTCTTTTTTGAGATTGTGTTCTTGCTTTTAGTGCTCAAAGGAAGCAAGCACACACAAAACAAGAACACCAGCTTATGCCTATGGATTATTAAAAAAAACAGATAATGATCAAATCAGAATATATTCAAAGTCAAATATCACAAGGAAAATTGTAAAATACAATATTCATCTAGAAAAAGCTATTGAGAAATGGGAATTTATGAATAATGAGTTGGTTAAAATGGTAAAGCCTTAGTGCTGATAACATATCAAAAATAGAAGCTAAAAAATCTGAATTTCATAAGATGTGATGTACTACACCAGAATGAGTTTTATTCAAATTTGAAAAGTTATTATTCACAACAAACTACAAAAAATACCCCCAAAAAGAAAAAAAAATGCAAACCTGATCAAATATTACTATTATATTTAATGAGTAGTGATGTTGATATCTCTTTTTGTAAGTATTGGGTGATGGACTTGATATTTAAAGAGTCCATCCATTGGGATATTCATGTATAAAACCTGATACATTCGCTCATTAAGAAAAGTAAAAATTGATTTTAACAAATAGTAACAGACAGACCTCTCTCTGCAAACATGACATTGTATTAACTTAATCTTTGTTGCTTACTTGACAAAAAAGTCTTGTAAACATGATTATGTTTGACCCTCTTTGACTACATTGACCTTGCCCAAAAATCTATCTTTTATTCTATATTTTTTTTTTCCACATATCTATCAAATACAAAACAAACAACTCATTCTTGTATTGAAAAATAATGACAACTAAGAACAAGCAAACAGAACAATGAAAAAGCTTTACATTCAAAGTGGAGGGACCTAAAAATAAATAGTTGCGAATCGGCCTTTAAATTATTTATGTGTAGTAGCATTAAAAGCATTGAGCTTGGAAAGAACATAAATAGCATAAATGCACAGGATGAAAACAGATAATGTTACACAGATGGGAACACATTTAGTGAGCCATGACTAAACATTATGCAGTGTGGCACATAGTTGCAGTCTTGTTTTTCCCAAGAACTCTCTTGTTTTATTCAGTTGCCTGTAAACCTCTCTAGAGTGACAACAAAGATTGAATATCTTAAACATCAATAAATTAGGACTCAGTAAGTTTGACTAACCTTTGTAAAGAAAAAAGAGATAGAATTTCGCCTTTGAGGCAATCCCAAAGCTCTCTCTTCCACTGTGCCAAAGTAGATGATTTCTTCTACAACATTGGTATGTGAAAGCTAATGCTTCATTGAAAATGCAGCTCATGGACCATGAGCCTAGACCGCCCCTTTATTGTTTAATTTATTATTTATTTATTTTTTTTTTCCACCACTTTACGATTGTAAAAAAGCAAATAGAAGATCATTATTTCTGAAATGTTATTTGAGAATCTCCTGTCTTTACAAGGAAGCCAATTGGTTGCCATGGGATTAGATGTACATGTATAGCAATAGCAATTTAATCCTTTAATGTGATGTGTGTATTATTAGACTGAAACACAATGTACTCAAGTTACATTCTGCTAAGGATACTACTGTCTTTTCAGAAAAATATACACAGAAGCACAGAAAGGTAATAAAAGTAAATATGAGAAGAATACTGGATTGGAGCAGGAAATCCCTTATGACATATTTCTTCCTTTTGATTTCATTTCCCGGAGAATTTATAAACTTTATCAATAATATAATTTGCTAAATACACCAACGATGAAGAAAGCATGAAAAGGGAATAAAAGAACACCAGCTAATACCGGCAGGTTACTAAAAAAAATCAAGTTTCTATAAAAGGCTCTCCTCTTTAGCTGGTTAAGGGGGAAAAAGAACATTGAAAATAAAGTGTAAAACTCTTATTTGAATGTTGCACAGGGAGTAGGGAAAGTGCATACATTATGTGCTGGTATGCAAGAATCCAATAATATATCTGTAAAGCATTTAGAAATGTTGTTAGGATGTATTAGATAAGCAGAATATTAATGCTATAATGAATCATATTAAACAAATTTCTATTTTATTGCATTTGCTTACTATCTCTCTTTTAACATCCTCTGTTATGTCTCTTTTTTCTTCCTCCTTTTTTATAGGGAATGATAGTCATATACCATGTATCACTTGCTCTCCTGAAGGTATGTTATATTCATTTGTGATAATATCTTTACAATAGATTGTAAATCCAAAAAGAAAAAAAAAAAGTATATCCATCTTGACCACCTGATGAAAATGTTCAGTTATCTTGTTTGTATTACTATTATAGTCTTGTGATGAAGAAAAAATGCTGGTTTCAAAAGTTAAAGGACAAGTCCACCCCAACAAAAACTTGATTTGAATAAAAAGAGAATAGTTTAACAAGCATAACACTGAAAATTTCATCAAAATCGGATGTAAAATAGGAAAGTTATGGCATTTTTAAGTTTCGCTTCATTTCACAAAACAGTTATATGCACATCTCGGTCGGTATGCAAATGAGGAACTGATGACATCACTCACTATTTCTTTTGTATTTTATTATATGAAATATGAAATATTCTTATTTTCTCATCATTGTCATATAAAATGAAGTTTCATTCCTCCCTGAACACGTGGAGTTCCATTATTTTAACATTTTGTGCTTCAGGCAAGGAGGTCCTAATCGTCAATTTGTAAAAATTGAAATATTGTATAATTCAAACAAAAAAAAAACAAAAGAAATAGTGAGTGAGTGACAACTCTCTCATTTGGATGTAGCTGGCTCGTTCATATAACTATTTTGTTAAAAATAATCGAAACTTTGAAATGTCATAACTTTCTTCTTTTACATCCGATTTTGATGAAATTTTCAGCATTGTGCTTGTCTGATTTTTCTCTATTAATTCAAATCAACATTTTTCTGAGGTGGACTTGACCTTTAATATGGAATTATTTTCATGGTAGTAATTTGAAGATATTTTGTCCCCTACAAATACTATTCTATTTTGTTTATCCTGCAAGAAGTTAGACATTAGTAGTGGCATTAATGAATTCATATTAAAATTCTTGGCTGGTTAGATTAGATTATGTTCATTTTAATTCTATTATGTTCATTTCCTATTTTCCCCTGCCATGGAGAAAAAAGAAGAATGCTGCTGATTTCCATATAGAGAATTGAAAACATGTAAATTCATCACATTCAGCCTGCATTTTATATAATTTAACTATATTATTTACCATGTTGGACCATAATTAGAGTATTAACCATGTCATCCTGTGCAATGTTTACAGTATTCCAAATTACATGTGAACCAATTGCTACAATGTACCTGTACAATCGTAGTCACACTCTCTGCCATTTTTAGTAGGAATGACGCTGTTAACAAAATCCTCTTATTCCATTTATTCTTCCAGTCAATTCAAGAACTTGCTCTCCTGGGGTCAGTTTCTGAAACAGTTGCAATCAAACACAACTCCAAAAATCAATCACAACTTGATTTTTCAACCAATCAGATGATTGCATTTGGGAACTATATTTGTAGTTGTGTTGGATTACAATTCTCTCTGCAACAGTCCCCTGCTGTTCACTAGAACTGAAAGTTCACGCTTTTGTATTTGTCAATTTGTAGTTATCTAAGAAGGAACTCCTAGGCCAGGATTTTGAAGGTGTGTTGAAGTTCTTCAGAGTGACCCTTCCTAAGAAGTACCGCTCGGATGAGAGCGCTGTGGAACTCATGCAAGTAGCCATGTCTACAAAGGTATGTCTATCCTGTGTGTTTGATGTAAAATACTATCTCTACCTTTCTCTCTTTGCCCAAGACTGCTTACTGTGTTATTTGAATCATGGGGGGGGGAATTGTAAATACCATCAGGCATCAATTTGCAAGTGGAAATTCTCAGCCATTTATTTCGGTCTATCAAATCCAGATTTTTCCCTTGTATAAAGATATTATTTTTTTATCAATTTGAACATGAGCACGTTTCATGCGGGGCAAATCGGGGCTAATTTTTAATTCATTTTTACTGAAATGTTAGGTCATCTAGATCAAGTCACTTGATCTAGATATTTTTCGATATAATGGCAATTAATTTTGATTTAAAGTCTTATTCTGTGCTCACTGCAACTACTTTAGTTTAGCTTAACATACAGAGTAGGTTCTAGATACCTTTGGTTCTTAAGCAAAGGCTTCACAATCGTGAGCCAACTACTTGCTTTAGATGTTATTAGATGATAAAAATGGTAAATAATTTTTTTTTGTCACAGGTCAGTCAAAGGAAGTTAAAGAAGTATGAGAAGGAATTCTACGCCATGAAGGAGGACGAGGAGAGAGAAGACCCTGTTGATAGATTAGAGGTAAATTCATATTTGATAGTTTTGACAATTCCATAGTAAGTACAGGGGCGAATTCAGGATTTTCCAAGGGGGGGGCAATTTTTTTGGGGAAAATTTGACAAGAAAAAAAAAAGATTTGTGACCCAAAATAAAGAATATTTTGTACCAGAAAAAAAATTGACAAAAAAAAAGTTTTCACTTTCAAAAGAGGCGGCACACCTGTTTTAATGGCATTTTTACATTAAAATTTTTAATTTTGCTTCTCAAAGGGGAGGGGGCACGGGCCGGCTAGGCCCCCCCCCCCCTGGATCTGCCAGTGGGTAAGTACATTTGAACCCCTTATATGTGTGACCTTTCAGAAATGATTTTTCTCTGTTTTCTAGTTCATATGAAAAGTTGTAGTGTTCTCAAATTATCATTGTTTTAGCTGTGTAAGGAAATAGATAACAGGGGGTTGGATGTACAAAAAGGTTAATATGCATGGAATCTCTGCATATACATCACCTGTCATTCTATTCATGTTTTTTTTATATATTTGTTTTCTTTCTATATGTCTGTCTGACCGTATGTCAGTCTGCCTTTTGTGTCTGTCTATTCATCAATTCATCTTTCAAATGATATATATTTCCATGTATCTTTCAGAGAGAGAACAAGCAAATGATGGAAGCCAATCTTCATTTAGAAAGAGAGAATGATGAACTTGCCCATGAACTCATCACACATAAACTCATGATGGAAAAACAGTTAGATAAGGTAAGAACCAATCAACCAATTGGAGTCTGTCGTTTAGATTTGTCCCTTTTATAACATTTTGTTATAATAATGAGTTTATGATCGTTCCATAATTAAGGAAGACAAAAATCACAAGCCAATTTTGTATTGGACATTTATGATCTCCCATTCCCATTTCTGAGGAAAATTCAAATGACTAGAATCTGTTTATCTTGCAGGTATGAAACTATTTGCAAAAAAGATCTCTGCAGTTTTTTTTTTTTGCAAAGTTGACCTTTGCTACTCCCATCTGCCTGAGTATTTAAGTTTTGACATGTGAAAATAAACACAGGACTTTGATTGTTGATGTAAATTTATCATTTTAGAATTCACACCAGGCACTGATTTTAATTTCTAGATTACAGGTGATGGTTACAATACCTATTTATTTCATCTTGATGGAGAGTGGTAAATTCAGATTAATGTATTGCTAAGAGATTTGGGTGTTGTGGGGGATCTGGGGCCCGTTGCAGAAAGAGTTGCAATCAATTGCAACTCTGAAAATCATTTGCAACTTGATTTTCAACTGATCAACAGCGCTCATTTGGGACTTGCGATTGATTTTTTGACTTGCGTTTAAACGCGACTCTTTCTGCAACGGGCCCCTGAACCACAGACTTTATGGTTCAAAGTCTGCAGTCTTTTCCACTGATCGATTACACCTCTTAAATCAAGACTGTTAAAAAAGAAAGCTTGTGGATTCAAGATTATGTAACAGATATCCCACAGGGAGATGTATGTACATCAGGGCCACGTCTTACAAAGAGTTATGACTGATCTAATCAGTCGTAACTCTATGGAATCCATCAGTGTCATAATTTTTTCTACAGGAAACTCACAAAATGTCATTTTGTAAACAAAGGAGAACACACGAAATTGTCAAGAAATCAATGAACTTATGGATATACATTCATATGTAGAGAATTTTTGAGCAAATATGCATTTTATATGTTGACTTTGCTGGCTTTCCATAGTTGCGATTGATTGGATCAATTGCAAGTCTTTGTAAGATGGGCTCCTGATGATTTACATGTTCCTAATATATGTTTACATGTATCTACCAGGAGCGTGATCGTGCAGATGAGCTAGAGAAGGAACTCAAAGCTCTTAGGTTAGCGCTTCATGACTCAGAAGAAGAGAAGCGTCATCTTGGCTCCGAGACCGCCCAGGTAACTCAAACATTACTCATCTTTTTCATGAATTTCACAAGACATACACTCTGGTTTTCTATTGTGTTATGTGTATCAACCTGATTTCAAGCCCAGGTTTGAAACATCTTTGAAAGATCACTAGTTGAATCTTCAAGTTTCTTGGGTGTATGATGAGTGGCTGAGAGCAAATTAGATAGTAAAAAATCACTGACAAAACTTTTTATGAAACACTCCCTCTATATGATAAACTTTGGTGTATTATTGGTGGAGCGCTGTGGCCCAGTGGATTAGTCTTCCGATTTTGAAACAGAGGGTCGTGGGTTCGAATCCCAGCCATGGCGTAATTTCATTAAGCAAGAAATTTATCCACATTGTGCTGCACTCGACCCAGGTGAGGTAAATGGGTACCTGGCAGGAATTTATTCCTTGAAATGCCACCGTGCTGTAAAAGGCTACGGGGCTAAAGCCAGGGTAATTATATCCAATTAAGTGAATAGGCATGTTGGTATTATTATTTTACAAGTTGAATCAATATTATCTCTTATTTTTTTTAGGTGAAGGAGATGTACAGAAGAGAAACCGAGAAGGCTGAATCAGAGTCTAAGAGAAACTCAACCATCATTGGAGAATACAAACAAATTTGTTCACAACTCAGCGAGAGATTAGAGAAACAACAGACCGGGGCTAAACAATCTATGCTGGATCTTAGGGTAAGAATCTTGAAGCAGGTTGTGCAACCGCACCTCCCCCCCCCCAATGTAATACTGAATTTCATGGAATGTGACAATTTTATGCTGGATCTTAGGCAAAGAATATAGAGGCAGGTTTCACGTAACCTCCTTGTACACCCCCCCCTTTATATGTGATACTGAATGATATTTGTTTGCATGGGATGTGACAGTCTGCTGGATCTCAGGGTTAGGATTAAGGGGGCAGGTTTCTTGTAACCTTCATTGATAACCCATAGAATATTTAATATTCACTAAATGTGTTTGTATGGGATGTCCATCAACTTATACATACATTTAGTTTTGTGAAGAGTCCTTTGCCTGTCACCATTGAAATCCTGCTTAAGGGGGGGGGGGTGTTTCACAAAGACAGTGATAAACTGTAGTCCATACTGTCATGAGAATGTATCCTCAATAGGTGCTTCAAAGAAGCTGTTTGTCAAGTTATCAGTCCCCTGATTCGCATACCGACCAGGATGTGCATATAATTGTTTTGTGAAATTAAGCAAAATTTTAAAATGTCATAACTTTCTTATTTTACATCATATATTGATGAAATCTTCAGTGTTATGCTTGTTGGATTTTCCTCTTTTTATTCAAATCAACTTTTTGTTGGGGTGGACTTGTCCTTTGAGGTTTTCCTGATGCTATTTTTATTGCTGTATTTCCTTTTATCTCAAATATATTCGACTTCGCTTACTTGTATTTTCACGAATGACTTAGTAATCTATGTCCATATATTTATAATAATATTCATGTTTCATATTTCATTTCACAGGAAAAGTTGCAGAGCTGCGATAAATGCAACAAACTAATCAGCGAAGACGGAAAATACGAGAGGTCACCATCTGACCCCAGACCGCCCTCTCTGGTCAAAGAGGAACCCGAGTTAGCAGCGGCCCTGAACCAGGTCCGAGAGTTTGAGTTGGAGCTAGCCCAGACCAAGCTCCAGCTGGTGGAGTCTCAATGTCGGGCTCAGGACCTGGAGCATCAGTTGAATAATGCTATTACTGAGCTCCAGGTTGTGAGGAATGCATCGGCAGGAGGCAATGCTAACTCCTGGATCACTAAGACATTCTCATCGTTCTCATCGCTCAAGGAAGCTACAGGGACAGTCAAGAAGTTAGAACAGTAATATCACTTCACTCTTCTTGTCCAGATGCTTCGTCAAGAAATTAGAACAGTAGTATCACTCCATTTTTCTTTTCCTAATTATTCCTCAGACTGTTCATGTAGTTATATATCCTGAAATCTGCTTGAGTAATCAGATCAGTACATATTAATTTATAGATAAATCTGTACATAGTTAAAAAAAAAATAGATGCATATATTATATAAGTATCAAAGGAGTTAAAAGCATAGAAATTGAAAATGTTTATTCCAGGAATTGTTCATCTTTTATTTCAAATTTGTTTTCTTATTCGTTATGTTTGAATTAATAGTGTTGTGATATACAATTACACAGTGCCATTAATCTAGATGTATTCCAGAATGCACACACAATTAGGATTAATGTTGTTTATTTCAATGTCATTGAGTTTATTACATTTTTATACATGATTTCTATTTCTGTAATTGATAATGATGATGATCCACAGCATTTATATTGTACCATATATCTGTGAACAACATTCGTAGGTGCAGTAATTCATTGTCAATAAGTTGCTGTTCTACACCATCCTGTATATTGTCCAGAGATATTTTTTTTTAGCGACAGTCAAACTATTGAATCATCTCACAGCAATTTCAAGAGCTCTGAATTGCAATAAACTCATTTTCTTTTGTTGATTTTGAATGTGTATTCAAACATGTGAATGGATGACAATATGATAATGTCCACCTTTTGTCTTGCCTGATCTACTAATCTTGTTACTTAAAAGAAATTGTCATTTGTTATATGAAATGATTAGAATTAATACTAATTTTTCAAGGGGATGTTTTACAAACAGTTAAGTCTAACTAGACATTACACGTTACAAGTGCATATAATATTCAATACACATTCTCATTGATTGATATGTGGTAGAGCATGTGTCATGAGCGTCATATGACCAATACCGTGATGTGATATTCCACATGCATCTGAAAAGTTAAGTGTATTTTGCATTTGTGTTTTGTTTTTTGTCACACCTAGTTTCTTTGAGAAATGCCCTCATATTTTCAATATTGTTTTCAAGATTTTGGTTGCACAGGTTAGTAATTTTTGAGTGTTATCTGTTTAGATTTTTGTTAAAATTATTAATGTTATTACTTTATTTCGTTTTCTTGTATTTGATATGGTTTATAACCTTACAACAATGAAAGATAAGTATTGATCACCATCATTTCTATTTATGCTCCTATGATGATCAAGACAAAGTTTGGTCAAGCAAGTTTAGTCAAATTTCATGTTGAATATAACACATATTTTGCACAAATTTTTTTTTATTTGAAATTTCCATATAAGTGTAGCTATTGTTATTAAAGAAAAATAAGCTATTTTCATATTTTTTAGTATGCAAAGATGAGTCGTATATGATTAGATTATCACATTAAAATAAGAAAGATTGTGTACTTTTCCCCGTACCTCATATCTTATTGAGCCAAAGCATTAACTCAGAATTATTATAACTAATAAAAACATTCAGCATTTCAATGTGATTGTGAAATAAAGTTATTTATTGTAGAATGCTGTGAAAATGTTAAAAAAAAGAAATAATCATTACCCATATGCCAGATGAAATCCATGTAAATAATCGTTTGAAAATAATTAAGGAATGTATTATGAGTATAGTGTTATTAGAGTGATGATGTAATGATATATTAATCTTGAAAAGTAGATGTATATGATATTTGATGATTTTTTTGTGATATTCCTTTTCATAGGATTGTAATTAACAATATATATATCTTCCTTTCTACCTAAAGTACTCCGCATGTCATGTAAATGAAAACCTATAACGATTCTGCCAACGAAAGATATAGTTGTATTTCCATATTTTGATGCAAAATTGCTTATATATACCCTTTTTTCTAATTAAAGAAAGAAAATATGTATGAGAACATGTTTCATAGTATTTGTTGATGCATTTTGCAACTTAGAAGCCAACTTCTCATTTTTGTCTGAAAATTTGGCCATGCGTCCACCACATTGTGAATAAGATAGTCTTAGTGTACCATACCTTGTATTTTGCAATGCCATGAGTATTTAATGCTCCTCTATTTATTCCATATTCACATGTATTATATATGTAGCTTTGTATATACCATTGCTTACTGTGTAAAATGAACCCGTATAGCTTGGATGTGTGCTAGTCCTGTGAGGGTACACTGTGTTAATGATAAAATAAAATAACTTTATAATACTATCTTCAAATCAGAGAAATTACAGCATTATAAAGTCATTTGTCCAGTTTCAGAAATGTTTATCAATGAGAAGTAATGAAACCAGCTGACAAAATGCAGACTTCCAATTAGTTGAGCTATAGATAGAGTTTGTGAAACAAGGCCCTCTCGTGTGCACTCATGAATATTCATGTGTCTTTTACACAATGTTTGCTTTACATCACATTTATATTATTTGTGATGATTGGTGTTGTCACTGGTCTAACTTGGGGGAAAGAGATAATGCAATGAATCAATGCAATAATTAGTAATCTTGGAAAAGAGAGGATTTGTGGTATTTTTAGTTATATCAGATGAGGAATGAAATAAATTGAAGATTGAAATCTTGTTGAGTCAGTGACTCCCACTCTGAAAAAGAAAATAAATTAGACCTTTCTTTCCAATCATATAACATCTGTAAAATATCATTTTACACTATTCATGATGCCCATAAATGTCACCTAACATAACATCTGATAATTTCAGCTGAATTCTGTTGAAGATTAACATCTGTGGATATTTTGAAAAAAATAAATGCTGTTGTAATGGAAACTTCTCACAAAGACCTGGGGCTTGCCTTTTGCGGATATAATGGTTTAAATACATCTCAAATTATTAAATGGAAGACTGAATCCTCACTTATGATTGGTGGAAAATAAATTTCTAATTAATTATAACAGTAGGGTTTGATTGCATCTACATGTGCAAGGTGGTCCAGGGTTTTTGTCTGGTTCAGGGTTTTTTTCTGTCTAAGTTTTTTTTTTTTAATGAAGGTTTCAGTTCATTTGTTAATGATTTCTTTCTGTTATTTATTGGTGTATTTTTTTTTACAGTATGTGATCGACAATAATATGGAGTAAGCATGGTCTGCAACATATCAATTAACCTTAATGTGCAATAAACAAGTTTCATTTAAGATTATCATCATCCATTTGCTATATTAAGATTACATCATATGGAGTGATGTCATGTTTATTTTCTGGTATGATGACATTGTATTGTCTTGAATTATTTTGACCAACAACATTCACAGTTCTCTTTGTGTTCTCTCTGAAAATTTATCAACCCAATAGGTCTTAAATTTGAGGATATCTTTTTCTTATCCTTGTTTTCTATTAAGCTTGTGGCTTTTTTTATAAATATATATCAAACCTAATTCAACCAATTAAAGGTAATTCCTTTCTTTTTTGTCCATAAACCTTCCGTAGGATATTATTTTCTTTTACACAATGTGAAATCTTATGTTTGTTGGATGTTGTAGATTTAAAAGTCTATAATTTGCACTTGCACTGAGTGACCATAAGTGATGCATAGCCTTGTGCTGAATTTGAAAAGAACTATTAAATACTGTAGCAAACTCATTTACTCATGAATAAGGTATTTTCTTGTTTCTTGATCAAAAATCTAAAACTAGGCCTAGCAACATGACACTTGGTGGGGATTGTTGGGCTGATTTCTATGTATGATCGATCGTAAAAATATGCCTCACGATCAATCACTAAGCTTGATGTTATGGAGCCCCAATGAGTCTATTTCATTGTCATTGTCTTCTATCATCTGAACTTGAGCTCATATAGAATAAACATATATTCACAGACATGCCAACCATTCTCTTGTCAGAGTATTTGTTCATCTTTTTTGCTATGAATATGCCAATACTTTTTTGTATGATTTGTTACCTTTTTTTAATTTACGATCATGGAGTATGTATTATACACAGCACACAACACTAGTGCTGGTCCCAGACCGGTAAAAATCAATGTGGGGCCAGTAACTTATTGCATGAAAAGAACAAGTAAAATTTTGTCTAAGAGCACATGTTGAAAATGGTGAATTATCAAGTTTTCAAGTAGAGTAATTTCCCATGTTTTTTCACCGATCTCGCTACAACAGGCTGGCGATTGAAACATTGAGGAAAATTTTTGAAAATACTCTTATATTGAAACAGGTTGTCACTACAGCAGGTCTAACTGTAATATTTTATCACAAGAGTGCACTGGAGAATGGTGAAGGATGACTTTGATGCAACATTGGTAGAAAGTCAACTCAAATTTGTCCAATCAACATTTTCTAAGAGGTTGTCTGAGCGTAGTTTGGTAGTGACTAGTTAGTTCTATGTACAGTGTTTGTAAATATTAAGAGAAGGCTAGGTGTTAAACATATGCAACCTTATGTGTAGCAGTGATGAACAGAATGGTGAATGAAAATAAATGTCCATTGACCACCAATTACAGTATCTTCTTTGTGCTTGTTTTATTTTGTATGCATTTTCATTATTTTTTGTATTTTTTTATTTACCCATTTCATAGCCAGCAGAGCCTCAATCTGTAAGGGCTTTCAAATTTACATGCTCACTAATGGGTGGCTTTGTGTTAACAGTATACAAGGTGGGTGGAGTGAAGCAACACACTGGGCATGCCCAAACTCCACTAATGTTGCCCGACATATCAACTGTTTGTGACAAGGGGTTCCCCCCAATAGCATCTTTCACCAGGACATTAGACCTTGTATTAAGGCAATGGGTGCTTGCTGTGAATGATGTCAACACAAAGCAGACTACATAGCACTTGACTAGTGACAATTTTAAAAAGTCCTTAATGTCACAGCACGAAGGACAAACTAAGGGTGTGTTTATGCTTACATTGCAAGGACAGAATCTGCGTTTTCAAACGTCGATTCAAAACGTCGATTGTAAACGTGGTTCCGGGAGTGCTGTTTATGCTTAACTTTTCAGAGGCGAAATCACAATCTCAAGCTGGCTTCGCATCGTTATTTTCATTGAGCAGGAAAGCGAGGTCAAATTGGGCGCGCCTTTTTTTCAAAAGTTTTTTTTTTCCGAGTGTTATTACGTGGAGATAACATGGAGCAATGCGACTGCATTTGCACAGGGATTTTCATCTCACCGGAAGCATGTACCAAATGACGTCATTTAAACACGTTTACGATCGTGGTTGTTTATACTTCCCCAGAAAGCCTGATTCTGGTCAAACGACGTTTACAAACGCACCTTTTTGTGAGTTTACGATCGGCATTTTGAAACAGTGTTTAAATGAAAGTAAGAATGGATGCAACCGTGTTTTGGACTAATCACGTATGGAAACGCTGATTCTGGCCTGAAAAGTGGAAGCATAAACATGGCCTAAGAAAAAATTACACAATGACACATATGTAATATCAACTGTACAAATCATTTTATTACAAATCAGAATTTTGGAATAACAGGAGCATAGCCACCTGACAACAAACTGAATATACAAACTTCTACAAAAAACAAAACCAAATTATTCATTATTTGTATGAACATTATTCACGACAGTAAATGGAGACTTTGTAATACCCATTTGTAACATATGATTAATGAGAGCTATGTTTACATACTCTACTATATGATGTAAATAATGATTTTGTTTCACATTAATGGATAAAATTCAATCCATAAATGCATGGCTATCTGATAGACAAAAGTGAAGGTAAAACATATGGAGCTGTGCAACTTTAATTCTAGATCAATAAGTCTCAATATCAAGAGTAATTACTTTGATTAAATGCAAATTTGTGCTTGACTTGCGTCTAACTTTCTTGCAATGAGCCATTACAATTGATTTTGGAACTTGGCTTGATTTGAAATTGAACATAAATGTTAGTTTCTTTCAATGCCAAATAAACTTGTTCAGACAATCCTTGAACAATAAACTTGTTCATACAGCCCTTGAACAATAAGCTTGTTCAGACAACCCTTGCGGTATTCTAGTCTTTAAAAAATATGATTAGAAGATAACTTCCTTTTACCATAAAGTGGGTCAATCCTGAGATTTTATGGGAAGTAGATTGCAATTTATACTGACACCAGACTTTGTGAGAATCAATAGAAATCCCCCTTGTATAACTGCATCATCAGGACTTGGCTGTACCTTCAAATGAATCACAGATATTCCTTTTCCTGCTTTGCATATATTATTAATGTGGTCATCAAAAAAAGTTTACACATTCTCCACACCCTGGGGAGCATTTCAACCAAAGCTTCCAAGCTCAAAAGGCTTACTACATCTAGCTTAAAAATCCTACAAGGTACACATTGATGGAAAGTGTAGATGCCTTGCCAAAGGAATCTAATGCTGCAGTAGGATTTGAACACATGACCAAATGATGACAAAGAAAACCATCATGCATTTACATGATACCTCCATACCAATAGCTAAACAAAGTAACAAGATATATAATTTGACCTTGCTTGATATGCATATGGAATACAGAATTTAGTCTAAACTTGGTTTAAAACTTTGCCTCTTCAGTAAATAAATAAACCATGATTATAATGAGAACTACAGGTGAGTCTGCATAAGTCGATATCATGGAACAAGAGAAATCTGTTTGACTGAGGTAAAATTTGACTTCACAGAACATGCCTTGCACAATCTTGTCTGAAAATATTGCTTTGAAAAATGTTTCAGCTCGTTACTCGCTCTCTTTCACTCCTTCAAGGAGGGTTACACCAAATAAGATGTGTTGGATACAAAACTGGGAGTGGCCCTAGATCCAAGCAATAAGGACTCGTTTTCAGCTTGCAGGTCAAAACTTACAAGTAATGCTTGGCAGCAAAATAACCAGATGGGTGTTTCATAAAGCTGTTCGTAAGTTAAGAGCAACTTAAAGAACAACTGGCGATCCTTTCTTGTGGTAAATATGGTATATTCATTGGCGATGGTTAAGCGCGTAAGAAAGGATCACCAGTCATTCTTAACGCCACTCTTAACTTATGAACAGCTGTATGAAACAACCAAAAGCCAACAATAAAGCAATCAAGTATTATCATACTTAAGTGGCTTAATCTATATCTAGAGAGATTATTATAAACTAAAACCTGTCTAGATTAAGACCACTGAAGGCAAACGGGGAAAGTAGTCTTATGAGTAGGTGGTATTTATAAACAGGTTCATGACAAACATATTTCACTGGGGAAAATCCAAAGGAAACCAAATTTGTGGTCTTTATAGAAAGGTGTCCTTTCTATACAGGTGGTTGCTAAAGCAGATGTAACTGTACTTTGCATGTTTCCATTATTAAAATGATGCTTACACCATGGTTCTTAGCAAGTTATATTGATTAAAAAGTCAGAAGCACCATATTCAAGCATCTAGCCCACGCATCCATATTTCCCATGGATACATGAGGATAAATACTAATTTGTCAAATTAATAATACAAACACAAATACAGATGATTCTGCTTTAATCATTTCTCCTGGGGCCATGGAAAACTGACTATTGTGAAAATGTGACTTCTAAGAGGTGAATAGCACATGTTTGTATTATCTGGTCTGAGTTGCTCTGACTTAAGCGATTATTTGACTTGTGCAGATTTAAACGTACAACTGTACATCTTGAGAAAGCTATTTCTGACACTCTTCGAGCGAGCAAATTATGTGGTTGACGGCTTTCCTTTCAGAGATGAATTCAAATACATTGAAACCCTTAATAAAAGGCACTGGATTCTCTCAAATGAACAATAAATTGAAATTGCATGATCTCTGCACATTCATTTGATCAGTTCTACTGTAGCAGTACGGGAATTGTGAATAGAAAATTCTAAATTTATTTCCAGTTTCTTTCACATCCAGTCCAGCAATTAAAAACAAAGGCTTTGCAACTAATTAATAAACCCAAAATTATTTGGCGGTGAGCTTGGTATTTTTTTTCCATCAAGGGTTCATTCTTAACTTTCATACACTTCAATACCACAATTTTCACAGTTTTAGTCCACGATGTCTTCAAGAGTAAAAACAGCTCTGTTCTTTCTCCAAAGAAAGAGTTGACAGATCATCTCCAATTCTGGGTAAACTTAAGAATTGTGCCTTTACAAAGCTTGGCGACTCCCGAGGAATCCAAACAGGAAATAGCAGACAATGGAAGGTCAAAGTTCAAGATTTACACAAGAATACTGTACAATAAAAATGCCCTCCATCGTTAGCAGTCTGATCTCCAGATTTTTATTGTCTTGTCGTTCTCCAGTGCTGCTGATGCAATCAAGTTTTCTGTTGGATGGCATGACGTGCACAGGACGACATCTATTTTTGCAAAGAAATTGAAAAACATATCAATTTACAAATGATCAACCCTTTCTCAATGTGATGCAGGCATACCAGTCCTACTTGAGAAGGTGCTATTTTATGTTTTACAAAGTTTTACGAGTAACTTTTAAAATGAGATCAAGTTAAACAGAACCCCGTCAGTTTAGAGAGCACTACATATTACCTTTTCTTTTCCCTCTTTTCAACTTGACATGTAATTCTATGAAATATAGAATTGTTTAATGGTGGAAGTGAATCATCCAATAAAACTTCACATTTCCAAAGGGTATTTCACTTTTCACAATCACTGAGATAATGGCCTTTTGGAACACTAACGATTAGGGATGCCAAATTCGGTAGAACTTACTCAAAGCAATGAAGATAAAGTTTGATTTTATGTTAGTCACTATGGCCTGCATTCTGAAGTCAGGTTTAACCCTAAAAAGACTGGGAGGGGGCTGATTCAGCCCCCCCTCGACATTTTCCGCGATAAATCAGCCGCGAAATTTTTTGACCGTGTCGCTCACTGACTTTTTACTTTCAAGTCTCGCGCAACTTTTGAGACCAAAATTGTGACCCCCGGGTACGCAGTTCCGAAATTACGCAACATTTCGTCAGTGCATGCAGACCCAAAATTACTCAAAAACGTGAATTTGTGTACAAATCCAATGCAAATAGTGTTTTTAGCCAAAATTCATAAATGTATCATTTTTCCTTTTACAGCTTAAAACCAATCAATTTTATCTCTTCTATGGTCAAAATAAAGTCCCCGACAATTTCCAATGAAAAAACAATAAAAAACAAAGAGACGAAAAACAAGGAAATACATAAGAAATTTAGAAAACAATAGAATACATGAGAAAATAAATGTGATGTTTGAAATTTTTTTGAATAAATTTGATCAGATGTTTATCTAGAGTATGTGAAACAAAAATGAGCATTTCAGGGGCATTATTTCATTAATAAGAGCAAACTTATGATTTTACGCATAAATTAGCATAATTAATGAGACATTATATTTTTTGCAGAATTTGATGTTATAGTCTTGTAGATAATGCCATGGGTAAGGCGTGTGCCAATTTTCGTAGCGATCGATGGCCGAGATCATAATCAGCCCCCCCCCCCCCCCCCCGTCTTCTTAGGTGTCAAAATAGCCCAGTCTATTTAGGGTTAACTTAGACTCAGGTTTAAAGTTGTAGTTTAAGTATGGGAAGCCAAAAGTATCAAATTTTTTTTATTAAGTTGTACGTTTCTTATGTTTACTGTGCTCTTTCCTGATTCATCGATGGTGAAGACAATAATCTATATATACTTCCTAGACAATTATAAATGATTTGAGAGACAAATGAGCTGAAATTTGATATCTCTACAGTTAGTGATTTATGTGACAATTGGCTGTCCATACTTAAACCACAACTTTAAACCCGAGTTTAAGTTAAACCCAACTTCAGAATACGAGCCAATCAGTTTAAGGAGTTTGCTTTTTGGCCCAACCCCAATTTATCTCAATTCTGATTAAATTCCATGAATTGTTCAAGCTATTGTAATATGAGAGCAACAATATTTCATATGAACTCGAAAAACAAACAAATAATTACAGGAAGGTTTCATACAGAGGTAAATACTCTATAACAATGCCCTTAAATCAATTCAAATTTTCTGACTAGAATCCATTGTTACTGGACCATACCTGTATGCCCTTGAAGTTTCTGTACAATTTCTTTCGTCTGTAGATTCCATATATACACCATATTATCCTCTGATCCTGATACAATCCACTAAAGAAACAAAACAAACATTACAACAAAATGAAGTATAGCATGAAATATGTCCCATACTTCAGAGACAATAGTATAACTGGGGGCTTTATTAAGAATTACAACAATAACAGCAACAAAAAGAAACTTCAGAATAATTTTAAATGTCTGAGGTTATAGCCAAGGACGTAATCATTAAAGCTTGTGTATAGTTTTGGTAAATCCACCAAAATGCACCTATCACTATTCCAATTCATTGCTAGCTAATATGAATGGATATGCCCTATAACAGTTATGATGTGGAGGGTATGAAATGAAAATGTGTTTTACAGGATAAATTTTGCGATTTTACATGGAAATTTAACTTGATCGGGTCACCCGATCAAATTAAAATATCTGTGTGTTTTTGTCTTTCAATTAAATCCTATTCCAAATCATGGAATGGGCTGAAACTTTCAAGATATGTTCTTTGTCTGTAACTTTTGGATATCTAATCACTAAATTTATAAGATAAGTGCTTGAATGCCCAATTTTTTAATTTAAAACAAGCATCGCCGAGAGAGGGCGCTATATATCCAAGATTTGAATATTTGAAATTTTCTCAGAGAAGTGCAGTTGGAAAAATATCTAACGGTCTCTACGCTTCAGTAAGACTGTCATATTAGATGATATTCGATTATCAATCACATTATTGACCCTTTACCAAAGCTATACACAGGCTTTAAATACATCAACTTTAAATAAAACAAGAGTGTATGAATTGCAGCAGAAAACATATAGAGTTTGAGAAATAATTATTGGACCACTTTTCCTACTAAGCTCCTATACAATATGGTATCATAATTACTCCCCGAGCTGAACATTTAGGTAAATATTTGTCTTCACACCATACTGATGTAATTGAAAGCTCATTTCACTGCTCCACTACTAATTTAGAGAGAAATGGGAAAAGAATATGAAAACAAAGGACTTCACTCAAATGAGAATAGAAAATAAATTTGCGCATCTGTACTTACTTTTAATTGAAACAGAGTACAGTTTCACATTCGATCCGGAAGCTTCTTCAGCTCGTCTCAAAGACAATAACATCAACTGTACGGTGACGCCAATTGGCAACAACGATTTCCCGCCAGTTCAGACGAGCTGAAAAAGCATCTGGATCAGACATAAACCTGTTCTCCATTTCAATAAAAATTAAATCCAGATGCACAGATTTATTTTCTCTTTGTAATTTGACTTACGTCCTGGATGAATCAAAATATAAAGTACATTACCTTTCCACCAGTGACAGAGAAGTTTGCAAAGATGCAGTATTTCTCATTCTTGTGACCAGTGTATGTCTTTAGACATTTTCCTTTACTGTAGTCCCACAGCTTCAATGTGCTGTAATAAATTGAAAAGAAAATCACAAAATTCAGTTTCGGATTGGAAAAGCCCCGAGGAATAGATGCATAACACATCCCTCACCACATGAAAGATATAATTGAATGAGTCAGTAACATAAACATTTCTGTCCATTGAAATCATACAATATTATTCTGACAAACATTTATAATTATTAAAGGAGAATGAAACCATTGGAACAAGATAGCTTGTGTGAAAACAGAAAAATCAAAGAAACAGATCAACAAAAGTTTGAGAAAAATCGGACAAATAATGAGAAAGTTATGAGCATTTGAATATTGCAATCACTAATGCTATAGAGATAGCAAATTGGCAATGAGACAAAGATGTGTGATGTCACTTGTGAACAACTCTCCCCATTACTTTAGTATATATTTCACTAGAATTGCCTCTTTTATCACATCCATCCATAAATCATGTGTTCTGTCTAAATAAGGGCATGTAATACATATTTTTTAAGAATACATCATGGATAAAGAGTTTGTATCATCATAAGAAAAAGCAAAAAGAGACATTTTGAGGGTATTTTATAGTCCATCAAAGGGAAAGTTGTTCATCAGTGACATCACACATCCTTGTCGCATTGCCAATGTGAGGATCTCCATAGCATTAGTGATTTCAATATTCAAATGCTTATAACTTTCTCATTATTTGTGCGATTTTTCTCAAACTTTTGTTGATCTGATTATTTGATTTTTCTGTTTTCACACAAGCTATCTTAATTGTTCCAATGGTTTCATTCTCCTTTAATGTTCAATAACCTGACATACTTTGAATGATAAGTTTGCACAATTAAATGCATATTCTTGTTTCCTCTTGTTGTCAGTGTATATTCATTTATTGTATTAAAACTACTTTTCTTGTTCACAGTCTTGGATTTCTACACGACATTAACAATTCCTAAAAGTGTTCTGATAAGAGTAAACAGGTTGTTATAATTTGTTTTTGCCCTGTAAAATGAAAAAATTAACGATTACTTAGGTACTTCTAATGCTACATACATTCATAATACACAAGTAAAACATTGCCATGTTATTTTGATGAAGTAAGTTTGAAGGAAACAGAGCTAAAATCTTACTTATCTAACGTTGCAGCCAAGATGTATTTTCCATTCGGTGAGAACTTGACATAAGAGACGGGTGGATTGTCATCATCTACAAACAGAAAATTAAAACACATCACAAAGCATGGAATAATTAGTTACCAACTTGATTAATGAGCAGTTTAACCCTGACCTTCATAAAGATATCCCCAAAATGTCCAGGATTTTGATAAATGAAACAGTGTTTCAAGGTTATTGAAACATTATTATGCATAGATGTCTGACTTTAGCTCTTTTTTAAAATACTTTCTCCCATTAATATATTAGCAAGCTATCTACAGTGCGTCCCAAAAAAAACTATACACTTTTGAAATGGCTGCCAAATTAAAAATATAGCACTTTGGGGGAAAAGACTTATAGATATGGAAAGCCAATAAAGTCAACTTTCAAATGACACCAAAAAGTTGGAAAATTATTCATGCTTGAGCGAGCACTGTCCACTGAAACAGAGGGTATGCAAATTAGGGTGGGCTGGAATTAGCCTTCCAATTTCTTTCATATTTTTTGTTTGGTACTTGCAAAGTTGAAGGTTATTTGGTGAGTTAAAGATCAGATGTGATCAGTTTGTTGTTTGTGAAAATTTCATACGTTATTAAATTGAAATTTAATGCATGAGTGATCATGAATTGCAATTTTTAGTGCAGCTTTATCATGTGGATCATGTGGATCTCAACAATGTGTTCATGACAGTCAGGAGAAGAGGGGGTAATATGACTTAGGTAGGTGAAGTAAGTTGATGGGCTTAAGGTCAAGAGAACATTTAGCAACCCCCCCCCCTCCATCTCTACCCCCTCCCCCACTGCTCTCCTCCTGAGAGACTAACCTTGGCTAGGCTGGGCAGGAATTAGCCTTACAGTTTTTTGAGAGGTTAGTCCTTTGGAACTTACAAAGCTAAGGGTGTTGTGCTATTCATGAGTGAGATAAGTTATGGTTTTAATAGGCAAATTTCATGAATTACTAAATTGAAATGTACTGCATGAGTGAACAGAAATTGTAAATTTAGTGTAGCATATTCATCTTGTGGACATCAGAAGTGTGTTCATGAGAGTCAGAGTAATGTGATGGTACATGTACCTGTTACAAGCAAGAGGGCGAGGTATGCTAAGACTTGGTTAAAAGGGCATTCCTCTTCTTTTTGTCCTTTTACAAATTAAAAGTCACAGGTACCCTCCCCTCTTCACCTCCATTTTCCAGCCCCCCCCCCCCCTCTCTCTCTCTGTCTCATCTCCTGGATTTTAGCCTTTTCAAAACTTAACTGCCAAGTGACCAGTGGCTGATGGTCAGTTTGAATGATTACCAAAAAAATTAATGATTATGATGATTAATGAAATAATTTATTGGAAAAAAATGAATGTTTTATTGATCACATTGCACATTGAATGAGTTGATTTACTGATAAATTGTTGATTGAATGATTGATAGGAAAAAGTTGATGCCCTAATTCAGAATTAATCATTAAACCAACATTCTGCTCTGGACTTCACGCGTACATAAGAATAGCCATCAGTCTCTCAACAGGAGGGGAGGGTGGGAAAGAGGGTAGGGGCAGGGGCTGAATGTTCTGTTGACCCTTATTTCATCAACCTACTTCTCCCACTTAAGCCCTATCTCACGATTCTCACCCCCTATTCTCCCGACTGGCCGACTCCCATGAACACATTGCTGAGATCCCCATGATAAAGTTGAAATGCTGCCCCAAAAGAGATCCAAATGATAAAGTTGAAATGCACTCAAAAAGTGTAATTTGTGTTCACTCATGCATAAAAGTTCAATTTAATAACTTAAAAAATTTGCTTAAGCTATCAAAACTGATCAAGGTTGATCATTAATTTATCACAACGCCCTTAACTTTGCAAGTTTGAAATGATTTGCCTCTCAACAACTGAAATAAATTGGAAGGCTAATTCCAGCCCACCCTAATTTTCATACCCTTTGTTTCAGTGGACACTGCTCGCTCAAGCATTAATATTTTTCCAACTTTCTGGTGTCATTTAAAAGTTGACTTTATTGGCTTTTCATACATGTGAGTCTTTTTCCCCAAAGTGCTAGATTTTTTATTTGGCGGCCATTTCAAAAGTGTATAGTTTTTTTTGGGACGCGCTGTATAAGTAATACCTGGTAATCCACATTATCAATATCTCTGTCTTTCTAGGATTATAGTGAAGATACTGATTTACCGTGCCCCTTTATTTATATAATAATACTTACGAAACGTTCTTGTATTGCGCAAAATACATAGGCAGAATTGCATGTCTCTATTTCAAGCGCTTTTTACAAGTGGAGATGGAGAGGAGAGCACTGGGTTCCTAATTCTCTACAAAATGCTGAATAAATGTGTTTTTAAACTCTTAAAACTTTTCATATGTTGTAATATTCCCAAGATTTTCTGGCAGATTATTCCATGAAACAGTGGCTGCATATGAAAATGATCTGTCCTCATATGACTTCGTCACTGTTTGTGAGACTTGTACTAGGGATTTTTTACTTGAACGAAACATTCTTTCAGGTTTATATGGTATTGAAATATTTGATCCAACTAACGTATTACCAAGTTATTGAATTGTCACTTTATTTTTGCTCTATCACAAACAATATGCAATGAATAATCAGAAGCCAACTTGTATCATGTATGCAATCATAGTATTCTAAACCCTACCACCTGTAGGTAAAACACCTACAAACAGCACAGGTTAAGAAATACATCAGCTGCATTCAAATGACACGCATGAGGTTATCATCATGTTATCCATGACATGACAGATCAAAAAAATTTCATAGTTACTGTAAAATTTCAATATTGGTTGAATAAGATGGGTGCAATTCCTTGAAATAAATATGTAGCAACACATCATGGTATACAGATAAAAGTGATCTTTGATTTCATTTAAGGGGGTGATCAAAGTTAGAATCAATTGATTTTTGCTGCGACTTGCAAAGAAATACACTAAATATCAATTTATTAATTTGATAGAAAAATGAAATATATGTAACTTACCTATCAGTGTTTTTAAACACTGTCCTGATGCTGTATCCCAAATTCGACTGTAGAGTAAAAATTAAGAATAAAAAAAAAACATTCTCTTGATTTCTATCTTCACCAATTCATTACTCACAACTATTTAAATACAAATTGAAAAAGTACAGTCACAAAAGTAACTTGGCAATAACACAAGCATATGACAACTCTTATATCATTGTCATAACTTTCCTATTTCGTTCTTGTTTAAACCATGTGTCTCCATGGCAAATCTCTTTCAATTTCTTTGTAATATTTTAAATACTTTCTCCTTTTTCTCTTTAAAGAATACTGGTACCTGTATTACTTCTTAACATGTTGCTGTTTAACACCAAATAATGCAAGATTATCACAATGTATAGTAACAGTGTATTATTACACATACACAGTGCTTCAGTTCCCTTTTCCCCTACCAAACACAGGTGACACCTGGGGGGCGTTTCATGAAAGGACTTGTCGGACGTTTTATCCGACAAGTCCCATTTTATCCGACAGTTACCATAGGAACAGTGCCTCTCAGCCAATCAAAATCATGGACAGATGTCAGATCTAACAACTTGTCGGATGAAAATATTGATGAAACGCTCCCCAGGTGCAGATCCAGCCGGAAAAGTTTAACTTTACCTAGGCTCATATAATTTGGTGTGTATGATACTAGCATAGATCTCAGCAATTCTAACGATTTTGAGGTCAGAAGGTCAAAGGTGAGGTCGCCATCTTCCACTTTTCTTGCTTGACCAATAACTCCATTTTCTGCGTTAAATGCGGGCGTATTATGTGCTCGCCTTAGCAACACTCTTGTAATAATAATGAATCCAAAAGGGCCGAGATTCATCTGTCACATTTACAGTAGAAAATGTTTGTCATTCATGAAATACAAACTTACCATAGACCATCATAACTACTGGATACAATCAGAGAGCCATCCCTGTTAAAATCAACCTGGGGTGAGGAAAAAAAATGCAAACTAATTAGGTAAGATTGCATCATTAAAGCTCATCTGATAAAGTCGTAGCCAACATTTTAAAAAGAAAGTTTCTTAATTAAAGATAATTGTCACCATATCTTTGTAGACCTAGATCTTGGTGAAAATATGAAATATGATTAGGATAACAAAGATGAGGATGAATGTGATAATTTCACTCTTGTCTGCCTAAGGAAATACACAAAAGTCTACTCCTTTTATATCCCCCTTCTTTGTTTACAAATTCGATGTACATGTATTCCGTTCTGATATTCATCAAACCTCCTAAACCAAAATGATTATGCATATAAACCATATCTGTTTTATTTGGACCCTAGGAATCTCCAAATAGTGGAGGGATAAGTTAAGAGAGAGAGATGATAATGATGGTGATGATGATGGTGGTGGTGGTGGTGGTGATTATGATGATGATGACGATGATAATAATGATGGTGATGGAGACGATGATGGTAGTGATGGGGGTGGTGGTGGTGATGATGAGATGATGATGATGGTGATAATAGTGATGGTGATTACGATGGTTGTGGTGGTGGTAGTAGTGATTAAGAAAGATGATGATTATCATCATTATGATTACCATAAAAGAAAAATAATGATGATGGTGATAACAGTGATGAACATATGACGATCATCATCGGTATGATTATGAGAAATACAATGATAATAATGATGAAGGTGATAACGATGGCGATCATGATAACGGCGATCTCTTTCTGACATATATTTTTATAAAGATGTTGCACTGATCTACAAAATCAACTTACAGCTGATACAGGATCAGAGTGAGCCGGTAACGTCTTGAGGCACTTTCCTGTCTTCACATCCCAAATCTTTACACTCTCATCAAACTAGAATAACAAGAATACATGAATATTGACATCTGAATGATGAAGGTTGCATACAGGTATAGAAAAGATACAAAGACAATGCTAACAGGAATTGTTTCATTCAAAAGTTTAGAAGTAATTAACACTGGAGCATACACACTGATCAAAAAATTAAAGGAAAAAATATATAATCAATAAACAGAAAAATAAACAACATTCTATCTCAATTAGTAAGAGACTTGGAAGTCAAACACTTTCCTAACTTAATGTGATACACCAACATCTGATAAGGTCAGACTGTATTTCTCTTTAGTGAAAAATTATGTTTATGTTATCAGTCTTCAAGAAAACATGCATATCGGAAAGTCCCATATATTCTAAATCCAATTACAGCAATGATATGAAACAGAAAGCAAACAAAGTTTCAACTTACCGATCCTGAGACGATGAGATTTGATTGTGGGTTAAAGTTACAGCAGAACACATAATTACTGTGACTCTTCAATGTTTTTAGACATTTGCCCTGAAAGAAAAGAAAGAAATAAATCAAATTCATTAGAAGAGGCCTCCATGAAAATACAACCAATGACTAGTGGATGATTAAGTTTAAAACCATTTTCTTCTTAATCAACAAAAATAAATGAAAATAACAATTGTATGACTCGGATTAGAATATACTATATCCAGTTTGATGATATATGAGACTTTATCGCGCCACAGATAGGAGTTTGTAATTAGGGACAGTGATTTTCCGCGATCGCGGAAAACGGACGGAATTCACGGAATCGGCCGTTTGAAACGGAAAGTGGCTTTTCAAACGGAAAATCACGGAAAACACGTTTTTTCTCAAAATGCACAAAAAAGCAACAGAAATTAATCCCAAATCCTCAACAAAATACTAATATCAACTGAAAAAACACGATCTCACTTTGCAACAACAATCATGACAATCAACACATCGTAACTACACTCGAGCCTCTCCATCAGTCACTCGATCGTATCCAAATTAGTTTACACTTACGTCCGCATAGAAGGCAGAATCCGGCCGTGTGTTGCTGCCCTCTGCGTTCGGTCATAATATAATGATCACGGTGATTCATCAAATCCAAAATGGCGGATATTCGGAAGTCGTCGACTGCTCAAAACGATGTCCGAAAAGTCCCCAAATCAGCGATAAAATCCCATTTAACAATAAAATAATGCTAATAATATGAAAGGTGAGAATATATTAATGTTGATTTTGTTTCCCTAATTTTTATTGAGCTCGAATCTCTTCGATTAAAATGGATTTTAAAGCGATGTTAGTACATTGGTAGATGCAAATTTTGAGCAGCGCTATCATTTTGACATCGCTACTCGTTGCGTATTGGTTTTCTATGTAAACGGAATTGTCAATTTTTCTTGTACACAAAGTCTATGGGGAAACGGAATTTCCGTTTCCAGACATGCTGAAACGGAATTTGAGATTTTCTGAAACGGAAAAGGCAATTTTTAGAAACGGAAAATCACTGTCCCTATGTAATATGTATACGAAAATGCCAGTCAACAAATTCTAATACACTCAACCCAAGGAATACAAAAGAAACATTCATTAGATGTATTTACAGAATAAGTTCAAAGTATCACTCCCATTTTTTTTCATTTTTTTCTGCAGCAGTTAGCTATACCATAGCTGAACATGTTGAATGGATCGGATGTTAATACTTACTGTGTTAAAATCCCAGATTTTGAGTGTCTTATCATCTGATGCTGAGACAAGAAGCCTTGAATCGCTGGACCAGCCAACGTCTGATATACCCTGTTAAACCACATAAATATGCACATATCAAATTATATATTGCTTAAAACGGGATAAATACACTTACTGTAAACACTGTTTTTTAAATCAATTTTTGCTTGGCGGCTTCAAAACATATTCGCGGGTTCTTGAATTCGTGCTGCACTCTCCATAATCACCAAGTCATTTCCTTCTTCCCTATTTGTGAATGATTTTAATTAACATTTAAGCAACAAAATTGTACTTTCTGATCATAATTCTTCCTCTAAAGCAGTGTAATTCAGCATTCTTTTGATCCAATCATGAACTTTTGTGACTTTTAGCGCAACTTTTCTTTGCGGGGCACACATCGGGGAAGGGAAAATGGAGGCGCTGCTGGCCTGGTATGGACAACCGAGCACCGGTAAGGACCGGGGGGATTATGGCTATTCAAAGTGCATGGGATCAATCAACAGACCTGGGCGATTGATAAGACGTCTTCTTAAAAACTGAACAGATCTAAACACTCACCCAATCAAACAGCAATTTTAATCATAATATGAATACTGATCTGTGACTGTTAAAAAAAATGATCGTACTGGAACAAATTCTTGCACTGCATATGATTTGGAGCTCAAACTTGCTTGCGTAAATGTCACCCTTTGTAGGTCAATTTATGCAGTCTCTTTGCCAAAATGATACACGCAATTTAACCTCAGTTCAATAACTGCATTATAAAAGATACTCGTAAATTTGCGCTCGCCGATCTTGCCGCGAAAATTTCCACTTTTACAGTACTTTTGGGGAGTGTTGAGTATCAATCAAAGGACTCGAAAATCATTTCAGCCTGTCTCATACTTTGTTATTGGATACTAAAAGAAATTGTGTTAGGATGCTTTATACAATATTTACAGAGTATACTCTTTCGAATTGATATTCTGCGTAGCTCTATGAATAGGAATACTGAGGTTGCAGAGTTTAATGGCTTGTCTATTTCTAGACAATAGGACATCAATAGGACATCACCGAAATAGCAGCTGGCTTGTGACAGATATCTAATTTTCTCACCCAGTAAAGACTTAAATAATGATAATTTTGAGAGCAATTTTGATATCATATTCAGAAGATTATCCTGGACCTCAGTCAGATACAATTTACAAATCAAAACTCCTTGTCAAATCTTATTCCAATTACTATCAAAATCAAATTACAGTCTACTGCACAGTGTGAAGCAGGCTTTAAGAATAAAATAAACAAGTTTTAGAGTTTCAGAATAATAACTGCCAAAGTGGAAGGGCTCATAAATTACCTCAATTGTCTGCTGAAACAAAGCAAAAAAAAAAGCCTCTGCCCATGAATGAAATAAATCAAGTTACCATTACCTAATCACATCTGGCTCTTGTATCACACAGCTTAGCAATTGACCGTAATCTTGATTTTAACAATGATTGTATAGTGTGGTTATTGCAATCTACCATAAAAATTACCGTAAGTAACGGTGTATTAACCGCACCCGTGTATAAACCGCACCCCCAACTTTGGACTAAAAAAAAAAAAAAAAAAAATCTTCTCATATTTACATGCTTATTTGAGGTACGAAGAAACAAAACTAAGTTTAAGATTTCAAAGTATCCAAAGATATGCGGAAATCTGCTGTTCTTGATCAATTCATCTAAAAATGTTAGAAAGAACAGTCCCGACAATATTGGCCACTTACACACTCACTCACCTCACAGTCACAGTGTACACACACACAGCACTGCCATTACATTGCAAACTACGATACAGTACCAGTCATGCCAGTACATTTTATCAAATCATGATCTGTGTCTTTCCCAGCGTAGGAGGAAGAAACATTCACATTTCTTGCATCAAAATCTCACAATCACTTTCAGAAATTTGATGTCTTAGCATGAATTTTGGATACGGGATTACAGGAAGGTTCAAGAAACAAAGAAATTGACATTTTTTCCAGTTGTTTTTTACGGCTTTGTGCCGTCTCTCTCGTGCGTGGCTTACATGGTATCTTATGAAAAGCAAACAGGAAGGAAAAAAACAAGCTGGCGCGAAACGGGACTTTGAATAGCGCCAGCTTAAGTCGCACTATAACCACATCACAACGCAATCTCTAAGCTCACTCAACTCTCGCTCAGCGGTGACAAAATATTACCGAGTATGCTTGGCGTCTCTTTTAACTTAGCCAGGGAACTTCACTACTTTGAATCGAGAATAAAGTCAAAATTAGTGTCATGAAGGTGGGTGCGTTTGTTATGGACAATATTTAATTAATCGATTCCCATTACCCGCGGCTCATACCCCTCAAAACGACATTGCCTGGGCGGCTAATGTACGCCCGGCCACTCGATGTGTTGTGACCTGGCAGACATCGTACATGTATGGGAGGGGTTACGGCGGGCTGGCTCAGACCCGTCACCGTGTATAAACCGCACCCCCGACTTTTGCTACTATCCCGCCGAGAAAAAGGTGCGGTTAATACACCGTTACTTACAGTAATGATCAATTGCTATGATTCGAGTTACAAGTCCCTGACATTTGAAATGAAGTTTGAACTACTAGGCTGATAGTAACTGCCTTTGCTCAGTCTCTCAGCCCTGTTCATTATGAGAACTCTGCTCTTTCCCTTCCCTTTTATTCATTCACATCGTAATTGTGCAGTATATGGAGATCTAAGTATGATGACTTACTAGTTTGTGTCCTGAGCTAATCGTCTTCTCAAACTTCCCATCGTATGCTCCCCATATCTTGATAAGTTTGTCCGCCGCTGGAAAGAAATTTTTGAATGGAAAATGATTACGAATATGAAAGAGACTCATCAACACAAAAGGAATGAATGCATGGTTCATCATGATCATTATGTAAGGAACACTGCAAGAAAAGGTTGATGAGTGAATCAGAGACCCCGATGACCTCCGGAATTTATTTCTCCAAGCCTTGTTCATTAGTCAACACAACTTCTGCAGCATGTTTATCTTGCCACAAAAATAATGTTACCTATGTGTAGGCATCAGACAAGGAGTTAACTGTTCTGTGATAATGCATAACAACATTTATGAATGAAAATCCATATTCTATAGTTCAAAATAGACATGAAATGAAATACATGTACTCTGAAAATTTGCTTTTCCAAATTGATCTAGGGCCCGGCAGCAGCTGTGCAGCGCCAGATTGACGAGGCTCTATTCCTTTAATCATTGAACGCCAAACAGGGTAGCAGCTTTTGGTATGACGCGGCCGGGGTTTGAACCCCCGACCTCCCGGTTGTGAGACAGATGCTCTACCAACTGAGTCAACACACCGGTGAAATGAGTGAATGTGTTGTTCATCATGATCATTATGTTAGAAACACTGCAAGAAAAGTTTTTGATATACACATTTCTCCAAGCTTTGTTCATTAGTCAACCCAACTTCTGTTGCATGTTTATCTTGCCATAAAAAAATGTTACCTACGTGCAGGCAACAGACAAGGAGTTAACTGTTCCGTGATAATGCACAACAATATTGATAAAAATGCATACATGTATCAATAAATCAAGATGGAGAATGTGGCTGTTACACATATAAATGTCGCAATACACACCTACCGAATTCCAAATATAAACTGTTTGTTTCACCAGAACTTTTGCATGAGTACAAGACTATTGTTTGTTTGTTTTTTCATTTAAAATTTTCCTTTGCTTTCACCAACAAGAACTGTTGCAAAAACAATTGCAATCAAATGCATCACTAAAATCATAGGCAACTCAATTTTGTAACCAACCAGAATTATGCATTTCAGATTTAAGCATTTGTTGAATTTTTTGCGTTCAAATAAAACTTTATTTTGCCACAGGCTCCTAGTCTTTACCTCCTACTAAAAAAAATCCCCCCCCAAAAAAAACAATGGAACAGATACTCACATGAGCTAGCAAGCCACTCTCCATTGGGGCTGAATTTGACAGACGATACTGCTTTTGTATGGCCAGCTAATGTAAATTTCAGAGAGTAGTTTGGTCTCTGTAATAAAAGAGTACACATTGTAAGTATAATTGACTATTAGTCCAAATGAAATACAGGGGTGCATCATGCATGTACTAGGTATGCAAGATAAACGTAAGTCTACCTGGGTAAAACAAAAATAGACAATATGGAAAGGTCTTGTAATAACTTGTGAAGCTTTTTTTATGAAAGTCACCAAAATAATTGAAAACAAAATATACTTATGATTAAAATTAATATAAGTACAATGTAAAGAAAGATACAATGAAATGCATTAATTATATTTTTAATCATCAGCCTTTCCATTTTTTGTTCATACAATCAACAAATAGGCCTATACATGTATGTAGCAGCTGGGGCATGAAAACTATTGTATGCACCAATATTAAGATGAGAGTAGCCATGCAGGGGCCAAATTTCATAAAACTACATGCACAAATTTACACAAAACTAGTGACTACTCCTTGTGCTGAATTAGCAGATACCCCATATTTACGAACAGGATAACATTTTCTTATTATCCTTCTCAAATTTCGAAAATTATGATCATGATTTTGAAAAATACATGTTTTTCTCCATATTGATGCCTGTGACGAGAATTGTAATTTACAGAGATCAAATTTTAACTGTAGCAGATGTAAATCAAAATGAGTGAGAGTATCATTTAGCAAATTAACATCCAAAGAAGGGTATCTAGTCGAGCATAAAGTTATGTCTAAAGTTGAGTATATCTTATAGCTTTATGAACTTCTCCCAGGAGAGTAAAAAACAAGGCTACTATTACATAGTTCAATGTAACTAATTGGTAAATCTTCCCTTTGTTTTGACTTTATGCTCAATTTAGATGCGACATCCAGACATACCAGATGAGAGCTAATTTTTTTTCATTAAAAAAGTTAATTGATTTCCAACAATTTTGAGATACGACTTGCATCTGATAAGCATGTTACATTTAAGTTATGAAGGATTGAACTCAATAAGAATGGCTATCAAAGGAACTGATTAACAAAATTGTGTCTTAGCAATTAGAATAAAAAGATAAAATGATATTTGGTTCTTTTTATCCTCAATAAATAAAAAGCAATAAAAAAAGTACAAGAAAGATATAACTTCTAACCTTTGGGAGATTACTAGCAGCAGCAGCAGCAGCAGATGAAGATGTCGTAGAGGTTGTCTGAGGTTTAACTGCTTTGGCATCGCCACCTGCATTGGGCTTTGTATCTTCCGCAGAAGACATGGTTATCAATGTCTTTTCAATCTTTCAAAAGATTCTGTATTCTCCTGGCTGGAGATTATTTCCTGCTATTGTCTTTGATGAGTCAAACCGTTCTCTGCCTCTTCACATCCACAAAGTACAGAGTTGATCCGAGTTTCAATTTCAATTGAGACTCTTACTATGAGGATGATGCCATCAGTAGTTACTTGCTTGCTTGCTACATCACTGGAAGGTCAAAATAAAAATCAAATGAAAAAAATAGACAGTTTAGCAGAATGAGTTTTTGAAATAATGAATCAAGAGTAATAGAAAAATAAATTCATGAACTTCAGAAATCAATATTGCACTATTCAAAATAAGATTGCAATTCACAAAATAAGTCGAGATTGTAAATTCTTTTGCAATTTAAATTCAATATAGACTTTCTAGGTGACCTTGCCAAAGTTCAATGTTTTGGGTCCATAGAAACAGGTTCAATTACAGATAAATTTAACTTAAAAAGAGTCTGATGGAAATAAAAACCTTGGAGAAAACTGTGTTTGAATATGATTAATTCTTGATTTCAGCTTTCTCATTTGTCAATAAAGTAAACATCTCATTAGATTTAAAACAAACTATCAAATCACTTGCATCTTTATTTAGGAGTGGTGGAGATAGATTCATTGCCGGTGGTTGCAGTACTAATACTGATACACATATGGTAGAGGCAAGTGCAATTTCACAGCCTTGATTCTTCTCCTCAGTAATTTCATAACTGTGTCTACATTCTTTGAATGCGCAATTCTTATGATTACTTGATTAAATATAGGCACCAATAAATGAAATACCTTAAAAAACATAATTTAAGATAATTATTGGTGATAACACATTTTTGCAAATAATTTAAAACGATGACTAATTTTTAAAAAATAGAAAAAATCAATATACCTCGAGCGAAACCAGCAGAACAGGCTTTTTTTGTTCGCTTGTCAATAATATGGTCTACCAAAGTCTATACTCTATACCATGAAACAAGTGGAATGCCTCTGGCCGTCTCACCTGCATCACGCGGTTCAATATAGCAGCAGTGCTGACTATGAATACTACTCTAACTCGCACAAGATGTTCAGTGATACATGGTTACTCTTATGTCCAAGTTTAATGAACTAGACCACTTTTTATGAACTAGACCAATAAACTTACAGAGATATGATGGTTATTCAACAAAAAACCCCAACATGGCCAAAGTTCATTGACCTTACATGACCTTTGACCTTGATCATGTGACCTGAAACTCGCACAGGATGTTCAGTGATACTTGATTACTCTTATGTACAAGTTTCATGAATCAGATCCATAAACATTCAAAGTTATGATGGTAATTCAACAGATAGACCCAATTCGGCCAAAGTTCATTGACCTTTGACCTTGGTCATGTGACCTGAAATGAGCACAGGATGTTCAGTGATACTTGATTACTCTAATGTCCAAGTTCAATGAACTAGACCAAAAAACTTTCAAAGTTATGATGGTAATTCAACAGATACCCCCGATTCGGCCAAAGTTCATTGACCCTAAATGACCTTTGACCTTAATCATGAGACCTGAAACTTGCACAAAATGTTCAGTGATGCTTGATTACTATTATGTCCAAGTTTCATTAATCATATCCATAAACTTTCAAAGTTATGATGGGAATTCAACAGATATCCCCAATTCGGCCAAAGTTCATTGACCCTAAATGACCTATGACCTTGGTCATGTGACGTGAAACTCATGCAGGATGTTCAGTGATACTTGATTAACCTTATGGCCAAGTTTCATGAACTAGGTCCATATATTTTCTAAGTTATGATGACATTTCAAAAACTTAACCTCAGGTTAAGATTTCGATGTTGATTCCTTTATGGTCTAAGTTCATTGACCCTAAATGACCTTTGACCTTGGTCATGTGACATGAAACTCTAATAGGATGTTCAGTAATACTTGATTAACCTTATGGCCAAGTTTTATGAACTAGGTCCATATACTTTCTAAGTTATGACATCATTTCAAAAACTTAACCTCAGGTTAAGATTTGATGTTGACGCTGCCGCCGCCGCCGTCCACTTTGCTTCGCAGGTGAGACAAAAATTGGACACTTCACAGACTTCGCATAATGCTTAAAATAGTTTAGGTGCCTAGTCTTTCCTTTGCCGTGTCTTTGATATGAATATAAATCGCGCGCTCCCTCTTTAGGCCAAAAATTTATGTACAGTAGTCGCTGTGCTAAGTAATACCCCTTTCATAAACCCAATTAAAATGAATTAGGCGGCTAATAGCAGCATAATTTGGTCGTAAAATTGGAGGAGGACAAGAGTTATCCGCATTACTCTGATGCTGCTATTATCCGCATAATAGCGGCATCGGGATAAGATTTTGAGTTTATGAACGCATTTCCAAATAATGCGGATAATTGCCATGGTGCAGTCACAAGGTCACCCTTTTCCAACACAACCGCATCGGAGGGGGCGTGTCCAGTTGTCATGGCGATTATCCGCCTTTTTCAGGACGGGCGCTCGTAAAAATAATGCGGCTTATTTTCGGAGTTTATGAACGCAATTTTTATTGAATTATCCGCATTACTCTTAGGCGGCTAATTGGAGGATAGGTTTATGAAAAGGGTATTAAAGTGAAATGGAACAATTTGATTAGATTTTAGATTTCGCAGAAATAATTAATTTCGTGCAATTGCATGGAAGTGTTTAATCTGGGGCCGATTGCATGAAAGGGTCTTTGCAAGAACCGTCTTTCATGTCGCCCATTTATTATGATGCGCCATGTGAAATGCATTTTAAATAAATTACCTGCAAATATATTATTCATTTGTTAAAGTAAACAAAATCTTTGTTTATAAAATGTGAAATGACATGAAATAGTATACAAATTGATTTAAATGCTAGCTAACAAATTTTATTTGTTTATCATACATTTCAGAAATATCCCGCATACAGCGCTTCATAAAAGATGGGCGACACAAAAGACAGTCCTTGGAAAGACCCTTTCGTGCAATCAGCTCCTGGACTCCAGGAAGGACCAAGCTCATACTCATGGGTTCATTTCATCTCGCATGCGAATATTCTAAGAGTTTGGGAAATATTCCACTGATTCGTGGAATATTTTTCCAAACTCTTAGAATATTTCTGGTATTTTCTGAGCCATCCAATATAATATAAATATTTATGCTGTAGTGTTTGACCTGCAACCGATCGCATGCGATATTTTGAGGTTTGACTTGCGACCGATCGTGAGAGCATGCGATGTTTTGAAATCAGCCGTGAATAATACGCATGAGGAAAAAGATACCAAAATCACCAATTTGAGGATAACCGGAGGATGGACGGAGTACTGCAATACACGTGAAGAGTAACTAAGATTAAGTTGTTTATCTTTCTCGTAATATTATTTTTCTTTAATTTTTAAACATGATTTCCTGATTTTCCACCCCACCTTTGTCATTTGCCACAGATGGACCTTTTCAAATGATAAATCTAAATATTCAATACGACATACTGGCCCCACACTATGGAATAGTTTAGACCTTAACACATATAATATACAATTTAATAATACTTTTAAAAGACAATATAAAAAGAAATTGCTGAGCAATTATTGATTTCTCTTAACGTGGTTTTGTACTATTTGCTTGTTTATCCGTTTGTTTATATTTTTTGTTTTGTTTTTATCCTTTGTTCTGTTTTGTTTTACATTGAAGTTTGTTTGAAAGTTTGTTTAATTTATCTTTTTAAGAAATTACTATTCTTATCTCTATTTATTCTTTGGTACTTGCCGCATCCATACCATATACTGAATTTTATTTTTAACGATTGATATTTCGTGGGTATGTGCGTTTTGACAAGCCTTTTTATGGCTTTTTTGTGCATGCCCGATTTCCATTCATTATTTTGTTCATCTATATTTTTATAATCATGTGCCAACCATAATTTTATCATTACCACTATTTGTTTCAGTTATGTTTTGTTGATACCTTTGCTTTGTTTTATGTTATTTTTTCTTTGTGTATATATACTTTTGTTCTCATTTCGTTCTTTTTAATGAATTTGGAAATAAATAAATACTGAATTGAATTTGTGACTCGGAATGTCTGATCGAGTTCACCGTCTCGAAGTTCGGCCGGGTAACTGGAGTGGCGTAGGCCTAGCGGTAGGCCTAATAAAATAAAAATTTTAAAAATGGAGCCTGCACGAACTTCGCCGGTAGTCTATAGAAAATTTTACACATTGGATTTGGAATACGACTTCGCTCGAGGTATTCCAAATCCAATGTGTAAAATTTTCTATAGACTACCGGCGAATTAGCTCCAGACGACCAGAGCGATTTGAATCATGGAATCGTGATACCCCCATTCGACATGTGTGCAATTAAATGATTGCATACGCCGCTTTTGTAATGCCTCTAGCTCTACGCCGTATGCCTATATATTCATGTAGGCCTAGGCCTAGTTAGATCTATGCGACTGTGTGAGGATCTCAAGATTCAAGTCAAGTCAATCACTCGATCGACTGACCGAAAATGCGAAATGCCGTCCCCGTCCAGTTTCAGTTCAGGTTCTCATAACTTACCTCCAAGAATTCAAAAACTTAAATTCTTGTCCAGAAATGACACAGTTGTGGTGCTCAGATGCAGTGCTGGATAAATTTTCTTGATCGAAGTTGACTACTATTAGTACCAGAACAGTGCATACTAGCCGACGTCTACGCAGAACACATGAGACCAGCGCAGCCAGCTAACTCTATACGCTATAGCTAACTATAAGGAGCTAGCTAGCTGAGCATTGTACCGGGCCGCGAGCCGGGCGCGGCGCGAACCGATGAGCTAGGTGATGCAAAAGAGCCCGCGAAGTGTGTCTGGCTGTGTGTGTGTATGTGTATCACACGTGAGTACCGTGTAAGCGGCTAGCTCGCGAGCTGTAGGTAGCTTGTCTTTTAGGAAGGCTGCATATCATTTCGTCCTAAGAAAACTCGCATAATTATGCTGTATTAGAAATCGCCCTATAAGGACGTCTAGACCGATCTAGTCAGCTGGGCAAACCCTTCACTCGAATAAAGGGTCTGAATTGCAGTATACTCATGCCTTGTGTACTGAAGGCCCTTCTCAGTTTTTCTGTGTGCTAGTTTTTGCATGGAGACACACTTGTTGATCAAAGTTTCAATCAGGGTCTGTACCTGCAGACTACGTCTGATCGGGGGGGGGGCGCCGGGGAGGGGAAAAGTCAAGTGCCTTTAGCACCCCCATCGACGGCGCATTGGGAAAAAAGAAGTAAAAGTAATTATTTGAAGCCCTTTGAAGTGGCAAAATACGAGTCGCCTATTCATGCACATAGGCATATAGGTGTCCTTGTTTGGAGGCCATAATTCATGCAGGTTATCAAAATTGTAGGCCTCCTGGCACTTACAAAAAGTGCTTAGCTACGGTAGGCCCTTACTTTAGCTTTCAGGGCTAGATTTTCAGCTCACACTTTGCTCTCTTTCATTTCGTGCCGACACAACCTCTTTTCTCCGGGCAGTGCGCTCGGCACCGGCGCTTCGGCATGGGCTTGCATGATCAGTGAGTGATATATAGTTTAGACATCATTGTATGGTGATTTATTTGATATACTCATTTTGGTACCTTTTAAAGCTTCATAAAACCAACTCGCTGGTGACTGTCTTAGCCCCCGGGGGGCCACTTCCATTCACGAGTGGATACCATGCGCGACCATGGGGTCTCGAAAAGCACCCTAAACACGTTATTTCCATATTCTTAAAATGCACCCGGCTTAACAGTGTTGGCGTGTGAAACCCTACCCATATAACAAGTATTGAAGCAAAACGATCGTCTTTCGGATGGTGACGTTAAAGGTCGGTCCCAGACGTAAATAATCATATCTGATGTATACACGTCTGACAAAACTAAAATACACACACACACACACGATACTCTTGGCAAATATTCCCTGAAATGAACCCCTAAACAAGTACAGGAATGCTTTATTGTTACGGGTCCTTCGGTCGTCGACTTAACCTTATTTGGGTTACGAACCCACCGTACACCTCGCGCAAATCGGACCCTAAACACGTAGTGTCGGGGCAAAAAGGACATCCTTTATAAAACATTTTGATTTTGTTTTATCATCCCCGCAAATTCGACCCTTTATAAACACGTAATTTTCCTAGCGAAATAGATATATACCCCTTTTTCATGATTATTTTTGTGTTTTTGACACCCTTATCACGTTACGTACGTAACGTGCCCTACTACGTGAAAAAGACATCCTTTTTACGTGTTTTTTTTTTGGTCGCGCATGGTATCCACTCGTCGATGTAAGTGCCCCCCCCCCCCGGCCGGGTCTAAGCCATGATATGCCAAAATCAGGTCGCAAAATCTCAGCGTCGCTATAGCATGTATATAGGCCTAGTATATCATGTTTTGTGTATCATATCAGCCTAAACTGCATGCTAAGTTAAGTCATTATGAAACATGTGTGGGGGCGAATTAAGGTTATTATATCATAATGGTTAGTATGGGTCCCGGGGGGGCACTTCCATTCATGACTGGATACTCCATGCGCGACCATGGGGTCTCGAAAAGCACCCTAAACACGTAATTTCCGTATTCTGAAAATGCACCCCTTATATATTGGCGTGTGAAACCCTACCCTTAACAAGTATTGGAAACAAAACGATCTCTCCGGCTTGGCAAACATTCCTTGAAATGAATTCCTAAACAAGTACAGGAATGTTTTATTGTTACGGATCCTTTGGTCGTCGGCTTTACCCCCTTTTACCCTTACTTTATTTGGTTTGGTACGACCCCACCTTCTACACCTCGCACAAATCGGACTCTAATGCACGTAGTGTTGGCCAGGGCAAAACATCCTTTATATAACATTTTAATTTTGTTTTATCATCCCCTCAAATTCGACCCTAAACACGTAATTTTCCTCGCGAAATAGATACCCTTTTTTCATTATTTTTGTGTTTTTGACACCCTTTTCACGTTACGTACGTAACGTGCCCTATCGTGAAAAAGACATCCTTTTTACGTGTTTTTGGGGTCGCGCATGGTATTCACTCGTCAATGTAAGTGGCCCCCCCCCCCCCCCGGGGTTTGGGTCATATTCGCTCATTTAGTTTACGTAGCACACGATGTACTCGTGCAGACCCGAGTGCAGATCAGATCAGTTCGATACTACGCCCCCTACGCCATGCACTTTCTCAAACTATATAGCTATATTATAAATATCGGTAAGCAAAGATTTATACAACAAGAACATTGTTACTGTTAACATTGAATGCATATTGATTATGTTTGGACTGTATTAATTCAGTTTCAAATGCCAGGGTCTATACTAGGGCACGGAAACTGTATATACAGGCCTATGCTAGTCACGTGATGTCAAGTTGTACATCAAAATGACATTTTCCGCCTGCTCGATCTCAGACTATTATAGCCATTGGAACAGTCGGCATATATACTGAAATCTTTTGCTTATGATTTCTTGATATAAAAAAGGAAGCAATCTTTTGCATGCATAATCTGCGGCGTAACAGGGGTCGGTGGCCGGGGGGGGGGGCAAGTAGCAAAAAATTCCCGGTTATATCATGGTATGAACAGGCGAAATGGTGCCATGAGGCGACGAATTTGAGAGGGCCAGATATTGCGTATCGGGCAGATTTTATCTTTAAAAAAAGTTGCGAGCAACCAAGCGAGCGAGCAAAAAATTTGACATATTTATTATAAAAATCCAATTTTGTGAAAGATTTTGACATGATATCCAGAAAATTATATATTTCATTATTCTTTTCCATTCCTTATTTTTGGGGGGTCTATACCCCGGCTACTGTGAACAGATAGATAGATAGATAAATGGTTTATTAAAAATCAAGACATCATCGCGGCTAAGGCCGAATTGCGATGTATGACAAGGTAATAATGATTAAAAAATATATTCAAACAGTAACATAGATAAATACAAAATAAATGACACGGATAAAGTATTATAATGAAACTAATTGTGTTGTAGAAATCTAGAAGGAAATATTAACTTAAAGTGAATTGTGTGTCTAGGAAATGAATAGTGTGTATACCATTGTAGTATTCAATGATAATAAAATCGGAAATTATTAACAAATAACGGAAAACATTAAACAAATTGGCAAGAGATATTTCAAATAACGGAAAAATAAAATGATAAAGGAAAAAAAATTTATGATTCATGCATGTGCTATTATGAGTTTAATATGAAAAAGTGGGCAGCGTAAATGTGTTAATACGAACAGGATTCTTTGTGGCAGTATAGCGTGTAGAGTAAAAAAAAACACGAGGGCATAGTAAGGCGCATGAGGGCAAAGCGAGCCGAGAAAAAAAATCACCTTTTCATGAGAATCTAACTTTGATATATTTTTGACATTATATTCAGTAAATAAAATCATATCCTTCATTATTGTCCTTCACTTTTCTTTCCTCCTTGGGGCCATGACCCAACCCTTCCATGCTTATATACGGCAGTGCAATGCGGTTGGGGCCTTGATATCAAAGCCAGTTGCGTAATGAACCAAATATTTTGAGGGGGCAAAACAAAGCAATGTAGGTTTTTCCATTATATTCAGCAATAACACATTCATTGTTTCCATTAATTTCATTATACGTTGTCTCATATAATTATTTCCTCTTGGGTGTGAAACCAAGACCCCCCCGCAAATATGCCAACAGTGATTGAACGTAAAGCTTAATAGGAAGGGTCCCTACAGGGGGCGTTATAGAGCTATTTGAATGTTATAGATGAAGAGCCCCTACTGAGTGGGGTCTGGGGCAAAGCCCATGCAGTAGCTTATTTGCATAAAATTTAGCAAGCTTATCACACAATGTTATATATACTGTCCATCTTTCTTCCCGCTCTTTACTTTCAATCCTCGGCAGCCCGGTTATGTTATTAAGGTGGTTTTTTTTTCTTGTCCCATTTCTTTGTTTTCCAATTTAGCTTTTGACTAATTCCAACCTTCGTTTCCCGCTATTGTTTGCCACTTTGCAACCCTGCCACTTTGTCATCTTTTGATTTATTTCCCATCATGCTATATTGCATCACAAAGGTCTAATTCAGAATGATTTGTTCTTTCTTAAATGTTCCTCTTTCGTTCCTTTTCCCGCTTAATTCCTTCCTTTTTCGTGTAAAAAAAAATATCTTTTTTTTCCTCCTTTCCTTCCCCTTTTTCTTTCTTTCTCCCTCTCTCTACCCTTTTTCCGCTTTTTTTCCAGGTGAAATCCGCCATGGCAGGGGGGGGGGGGCAGTTGCGCCTGTTATACGCAACTGTGCATGCATAATCTCTATTAACACATCTCTTAATGACAAAGACTGTTTTTTGTACGTTACCAAAACTGGAAACCTACGTTACCACATTATTGCAGAGGCCTGATCCACTAAATATTTTAAACAAGAATTTGTAATTCAATTTCATTGGTTTCAAAGTGGTAGACTTTTACTTGGATTGTCTGCTAGTACAAGAGACAACATTTTGAAACTTACGTTACCAAAATTTGATACTTCCGTCACCTAACGATACCCGGAGGGGCCACTTACATTGACAAGTGGATACCATGCGCGACCAAAAAAAACGTAAAAAGGATGTCTTTTTCACGATAGGGCACGTTACGTACGTAACGTGATAAGGGTGTCAAAAACACAAAAATAATGAAAAAAGGATTTTCGCTAGGAAAATCACGTGTTTAGGGTCGAATTTGCGGGGATGATAAAACAAAATTAAAATGTTTTATAAAGGATGTCCTTTTTGCCCCAACACTACGTGTTTAGAGTCCGATTTCAGTGCGCGAGGTGTAGACGGTGGGGTCGTACTATACTAGCAAGTGCTAGTAGGTCCATGACTAAACCAAGTAAGGTAAAGCTGACGACCGAAGGACCCGTAACAATAAAACATTCCTGTACTTGTTTAGGGGTTCATTTCAGGGAATATTTGCCAAGAGCATCGTTGTTTCCAATACTTGTTAAGGGGAGGGTGTCACACACAAATACTTGTTAAGGGGTGCATTTTCAGAATATGAAAATTACGTAGGGTGTTTTTCGAGACCCCATGGTCGCGCATGGTATCCACTTGTGAATGGAAGTGGCCCCCGGGTAACGATAGGAGAAATACTTGGAAATAATATACCTAGATAGACCAAAGCAACAACTGTATTTTTACAGTGTATATGGGGGCTATTGACTAAATATAACACAATAATCAGATTTAAAAAGCGCGATTCTATATAAAAAAAAAAAGAAAGACACACTTTTAATTTGAAATAGTCACCCTGTTCTGGGGTTCTGTCGTTTCAATTCAATGAATCCTAATTAAAGGTTTCCCAGAGCAACCCCCCCCCCCCCCTTTGGAAAATTGGTGATGCCGAAAAAATGTCTCTGATGCCGGGAATGGATCTTCATCCATTTCTTTTACACAATATTTAAATAAAAGAGTTGCCAAAGCTGTTGTACATAATGTATATGCCTATGTGTGTGTGGGTGGGTGTTTTGTACGATCGAGCGCCTTTGGAATGTTGACTCATGATTTTGCAATAAGCAATATTAACTAATGTCAATAATAAGAAAATTTCAGATTTCTTTTGAGGTTTTCACAAAATGTTAATATTATATTAGTTGTCACCGTTAACCGGTCGCATATAGTCACAACCTATAATAAGTGACAATACATAAAGTCTAATATTTGGATAAAAGATGTTTGAGATGAAGACGATGGGGGGGACTTTTAAATAAATATATATTATATCCAAATATGATTAGACTTTAAGCACTGTCACTTATACTATACCTGCATGTGTGTCTGTATCACAGACGTGTATTTACGTCTGGGACCGATCTTTAACGTCACCAAATACGTGACCAGGGCCGGGGGCGTTTCATGAAAGGACTTGTCCGACGTTTTATCCGACAAGTCCCATTTTATCTGACAGTTACCATAGGAACAGTGCCTTTCAGCCAATCAAAATCATGGAAAGATGTCAGGTCTGACAACTTAATTGTCAGATTAAAATATTAATGAAATGCTCCCCAGGGCTCGAACATCTGCAGGCCGGGGGGCGGGGATTTCAGCCCCCTCCCCCAATTTTTTAACATATTCATGTACAAAAACGTAAAAATTACCATATATTTGTGATTTTTTGCATGGTCAGCCCCCCCCCCACTTTGAAAACCGCTGGGCGGCCCCTGCTCTGCATCATGCACGCTTGGATACAGGCGCACGCCACAACCGGTCATATTTGACTATTACCGCCAGCTCGTTATAGGTCAACTATTATTTTCTTTTTTTTCTTCGACGTGTCCTTTAAAATCGTTCTTCTCCTTCTTTCTTTGTTTTTTTCTTCTAATTATTATTATTATTATAAAGACTATCGTATCTTAGGTTACCGCAAGATCCCGTCCCCGATCCTTACGACACCGTCCACATCGTCCTGTCTCTCCGTGCTGTAGAGAGGGGGCTCCCTTTGGGATACTATATAGTCTTGAAACTCGAAAAAGATAGGTGCTGATATTGATTTATGATTTAAACACAATCATTTCATACAGTGAGCGTACCTTGGATCACGGTATGGGGAGGGGGGGGGGGGGCACCAGCAAAATTTCGAGTCACTTTTTTTCGCGCGCTCCATTGCCAGGTATACTGACCCATATAGACATATGTTAAGGACATGCAGCGCCATTAACCAGATATGTATCTCACTGATTAAATAATGCGAGCGCGAAGCGCGAGCTGAAAATCTTTCAGATTTAGACCTCAAAGGGACATTATAAGCAATTTTTTTGTAATCATGATATGTACCTGCCTCGCTAAACAAACAATGCGAGCTGATATTTTTGTATAATGACCCCAAACAGGGAATAGCATTTAGTATTTTAGGAATCCATTAAGATCTGAAAATTTAGGAAATTCAGACCTGAAGACGGCATTCTAAGGCCTGCTTGCAGGAATTCACTAAGACCGTACGTATTTTACTTACCAAATGATGCGAGCGCGAAGCGCGAGCTGAAAATTTTTGATATTGAGATCAGAAATTGACGGACCGATTTTAGGAATTCATGAAGAGCAGACATCTCACCAATCAACTAACAGCACGGACAGGAAATGTTTTAAAGACCGTAAATAGAGCAATCACTTTAAGTCATGAAAAAGAACCATATGTCACTACATGAAATAATAACTCGAATTTGAAATATATTTGGAGTACACTATATTGATTTGAAAACGGGAGGTTTTAGTACGATATCTCGTTAAACAGTCTCTGCGAGAAACATGAACAATAAAGACATAGGTCTTGAGCAAATAATGTTTCATAAAGTTATGAAAAAATGCTTTTTATGTAATATTACATAAATTGATATAATATAACACTATAATGAACAACTTTTTCCCCCGACTACGTTTCTCTTCCTTTCTCCCTCTTTTTCTCCTTTCCGCCCTTTTTTTTGGCGAGTCGGATGCCCCCCCCCCCCATCGACGTGCCCCCCCCGTAGTTACGCCACTGAGTGAGTAATATTAACATTTTGCGAAACCATAAAAAGAAATCTGAAATTTTGGACCGTTTCATGTTGCTCTTTCATTTGATTCAACAAACCCTAAAATAAAATAGTTTGCACACCCTAATCCAAAACGGGGACATCCCGATAGACCGCGGGTCCGATAGTCCGCGGGTCCGATAGACCGCGGGTCCGATAGACCGCGGGTCCGATAGACCGCGGGTCCGATAGACCGCGGGTCCGTTAGACCGCGGGTCCGATAGACCGCGGGTCCGATAGTCCGCAGCTGTGCGTGTAAAATTATGATCAGATATATCAAATGTCATCGAGAGGTCCAAAGGTGAAATGATACGAGACCATGGGGTTCTATCAGGTGCGGATCCATGGGGGCAAGGGGGAACTGCCTCACCCATCCCCCCCCCTCGCTCAAAAAAAGAGGGGAGAGGGGAAAAGGAGAGAATAAAAAGAGAGAGGAAGATGGGAAAAGAAGATAATAGAAAAGAGAGTAAGAGGGGGAAAGGAAAGACAAAGACAAAAGGAGAAGAACAGGGGGAAAGAAGAGAAAAAAGAGAGGAGAGAAAAGGAAGAGAAAAAAGAAAGCTAGGAGAAAGGAAAAGGAGGAAAAAAAGGAAGGAGGAGAATATTTAAATGGAGAGGAAGATGGGAAGAAAGATAAGAAAAAAGAGAGATAGAGGAAGAGGGGAAAAGAAGAGAATAAAAATAGAGAGAGTGGAAGGGGGAGGGAGAGAAGAAAAAAAATAAAAGAGGAAAAAGGGGAAAGGAAAGAAAAAGAAAGAGGGATAAGTAATGGAGGAAAGAGAAAAAAAGAGGAAGAGGGAAAAGAAAGAAAAGAAAGGAAAAGAAAAGAAGAAGAAAAAATAGGAAGAGAATACATGTAATATTAAAAAGAGAGAAAGATGGGAAGAAAAATAAGAAAAGGAGAGATGGAAATGAATGTCGAATGTCCCATTGGGGGATTTGAAATATCATCTTTTTAGGTTGGAATATATCAAAAATTTTCAGTTTAATCGTTGAAATATGTATCGTCTTGATGACTAACTTTTCGACCAGTCCATAATATTTAACATTTCTGCTCGCGCTTCGCGCTCACGGTAATTATCTAGTAACATACGCGTCCTGTTCAGGTTCTCAAACATTGCCCAGAATGTTAAATTTTCAGGACAATATACATGAAATTTAATTTTTAGCTTGCATATGGCGTATGAGATTATAACACATTCATGTTGCTTATAAAGTAAATCTAGGAAATGACTGTTAGGACATGGGCGTTTGTCCCCCCCCCCAACAAAAAAGAGAGAATCAAGGCTAAGAAAAAAATAGAGAGAAAAGGAAAGGGATTAGGATGAAATATACTATTATTTTCCAAATATTATGTCAAAATCTATCACAACCTTGTATTTTTGTAATAAAAGTGTCAACATATCTGCTTGCTCACTTCGCTCATTGCCAACTTCTTATTAATTTTATGCGATACGCCCCCTCGAAATTGTTGGCTCATTACGGCACTTGGACAAATCACCTTTGAGCGGCCGATCGGGGAAAATATGGGTGAAAAAAATGGCCCCTCCCCCTATTGGCGAAAGCTGGGTCCGCCCCTAACTTAGGCTTTTAGGATAAAATACAGGAAAATTCTAAAAAAAAAATCAGATCGCGCTTCGCGTTCTCATTATTTATTTAGGCCTTGTGAGATACCTCAATGTGTTTGCAAGAATGAAATCTCAGATTTTCTTTAACGTCTACCCCCCCTATTTCATTTATTTTTTATCTTGGTGCCCTCGCCCCCCCCCCTGCACCCATGCTGAATAAATACGCCACTGATGAGGATAATTAGTCGAGATTGCATATTTCCTAGAGGTTATCATTGATAATATTGAAGGGTATACTAAAACAACAGTACAGAAACTACAGCTCCCGTTCACAATATTCTAATAGGGCCTACTCTGGTGAGAAGTTAAACCAAATTGAACCCCCCCCCCATCACTCGTGCTTCGCGCTCCCATTGATATTACATCATGGGCGGAAATCCCAGGGGGGAAGTGTCCCACCTACTCAAAATTGTAGGGGAGACACAATATCAAATGTCCCCCTACTATTTTGGTCTTTGATAATCATAGAAATACATCATTCTAAATCGAAATAAAACATGTATTTTGGGACGAGATGACCTTACTTTGGCGATGATAACCTTTTTCCCCGCCCCTTGTCACCATAGGCGGATCCAGGGGGCCGAGCCCCCCCCCCCCCTCTTGGCGGAGCAAAAAAGAAAAAAAAGGAAAGAAAGAAGGGGAAAAGGAGGAAAAAGAGAGGAGAAAAGGAAGAGAAGGACGACGAAGGCATAAAATAAGATGAGGGGAAGAATTGGAAAATAAAAAGAATCTTTCGTGCAACTATATAAAACTTTCGCTCTCGCTTCGCGCTCACATTGCCTATTAGGTGATTTACATATCTTGTTCAATACGGAGTTCGAATACCAAGTTTGGAAGTCAATATACAACTCATATTTCACCTCGGAAATCGAACTTTCATTATTTTGTGTAATTTACAATTGGTTTTTAAAAAGTGCTCTGTAAAAATGTCAATTTTATGGTTTGAATGTGAACATTTGCTGCTTGCGCTACGCGCTCGCAAATTTTGATTTATCAGGTACCTATATTTTCGTGTAATCCATAAAGTTCAAAATATCCCTTTTCTGGTCTGATTGTTAAGGTGCATCAGCTAGAGCGCTGCACGCTCGCATTTTGATTGGTGAGTTATATAAATGTTTCAATATTGTTTATACAACAAACTACTTAAAATCCCCTTTTCATGACAGTTTATCAAAAATTATAGCTCGCGACTTGCGCTCGCATTAATGGTTAAAAATATATAAACTGATGCATCCTATTCATAATCACAAAAGTGAAATGTCCAGTTTTATGCCATGATATCATCAGATTTCGCGCCCTCATTAGGCATTAATAAATATGATATCAATTTAATAATTAAATTGTCCCTTTAGGCTTTGTTTCATCTCGCGCTTATCAAGATGAATAGGAAGATAGTCATCATTTTCATATGATGGCATGTCGTAAGGATGTCCCGGTCATATGTCAAAACTCAAAGTAATAATAATATCAGCTCTTTTTTAAGTGCGATCCATCCACCTTACAATTTTTCAACAAAGTGCTAGAAATATAAAGCTGAAATTGACTCTTTTTTTCAGATCGGACTATCAAAGTTTCATGATCTTCATGATTAAAGTTGTATTTAGAATGCCTAGATTCTAGGTCTAAATATGAAACACGCTCGCGCATGTTTATTCAGATACCCAACTTGTTCTCTAATTTAAATCATTATCTAGTTTCAGATCACAATATCAAAAATTTTCTGCTCGCGCTTTGTGCTCGCATTATTAATGTAGGAAGACGCCATATTACTCATCCTTTTGATGATTTACAAAACATGAACAGAGTGGCCCACTTTTGGGTCTAAATCTCGATTTTTTTTCAGCTCGCGCTTCGCGCTCGCATTTTTTGATTGTTAAATGCTACTTTAACAGATATCCTTTTCATCAGTTCATTTCCCCTCGCGCTTTGCGTTCGTAGTAATTATTAAGTTGCATACATGTCTTTTTCAGGATAACAAACATCCCCTACACAAATTTAAGCGTGCCGCTTGCTAGTAACTAGCATGCGACTAGCAGGGCACTCGCTTAATAAGCGAGTGTATGCTAGCGAACAGTCCCTGCTCGCTAAAAGATCGCTTAACTATTAGTCTGCACGCATATTACACGCTTACTAAGCTAGCCGCATGCCAGTTACCAGCATATATGCCGCAAGCCAGTTACCAGCATCCCCAGCATATGCCGCAAGCTTGAAAATTTCTGTGGGGGATTGCCCAGAATCAGTTCAAATTTTAGGAAAAAATACATAAAATTTCCCCCAAAACTAGTTCGCGCTTCGCATCATATAAATGAGGATTATGATATTATGTATTAATTCATAAGAATAAAGCCAAGAAGTGACTAATGAGGACTACCCCTTCAAAGAAACAAACAAAAATCCTCTTCGATATTATGTATTAATTTATAAGAATAAAGCCAAGAAGTGACTAATGAGGACTACCCCTTCAAAGAAACAAACAAAAATTATGTCCCACCCCCCCCCCCCCCCTATTGGCGAAGGCTGGAACGGCCCCTGTGTCTCACATACCTTTTGGTATTTATGTATTCATGTTTTTTTTTCAAGAACACATTAAAAAGTGGTCTTAATTGTTTTTTTATTTGATTATAAGATAATTTAAGTTAGCCTGGCCGGGAGGGAGTGGGCGCCATTTTTCGAAAAGTACACATGGGCGCCAAACATCAGGTCAAATTTGCCCCCCCCCCCCTCCCTCCCCTTGAAATCTTGGATCCGCGCCTGGGTTCTATAACAATTACCCAATTAGGGCAATCACCCCTTGACAACTACTTGAAGGAAAATATTATCCCCATATTTTTTACCGCCGGGAACTGTTACCCCCCCCGGAAATTTACTCTCCAGACAATTAGCCCAGATAATTATAAAAATAATACTAGTAATTGTGAAAATGCCTTAACGTGACGACATGGCGTGGTACTTTATCTTACCATGTCTTAATTAATCATTGGCGGCCGAAGGCAAAACATTTAGGGGGATCCACCTGAAACTTTGGGATGGACACAGGTAAAAAATTGACAAGCAAATCAACCAAAATTTTAGGAGGGACCACCAAAATATTTTGACAAGGAAAAAAAGAAGGTTATCAACCAAAATTAGGGGGGGGGCAAAAATATTCTAGGGTGGTCTACCTCAATTTAGGGGGGGGGCGTATAAAAGAAATTGACGACCAAAAAAAGGTTCTCAACTAAAAATTTAGGGGGGACCGTCCTCCCACCTAAAATTTAGGGGGAAAGCCCTCCTCCCTTCCCGCTTCCGCCGCCTATTAAAGTAATTAATAAGCTTATTATTTCGACATAGCGATATATTCTATCTTGTCAAGTCGATATGTCCACATGGCGAGATATGAAGTGTACAAGTCCCGCCAAGAATCCCGATATATCGCCATGTTGACATGTAACATATTTAAGTCGACTTGGCAAGATACAATATCTCGCCATGTTGACATATTATGTCTTTTTATAAGTGGACTGACTTCGCAGGATAACGTATCTCGCCATGCGGACATAATAAGCTTATTTAGTCGACATGGCAAAATAAAGTATCTCGCCATGTCGTCAAGTCGATGTCATTTTAGAGGCTCCGTGTGGCGTCAAGAGGGCATATTTCCGGGGGGAGGTAACAATCCCCGACGATAAAAATATGGAGATAATATTTTCCTTGAAGTAGATGTCAGGGGGCGATTTGTCCTGTGGGTCATCGTTATAGAACCCCATGGACTCGTAACAATGACCTTTTGACCTCTTGATGACATGGATTTCACTATGTTGTCCTGATCATAATTTTACACACACTGCGGTCTATCGGACCCGCGGTCTATCGGGCCCGCGGTCTATCGGACCCGCAGTCTATCGGACCCGCGGTCTAACGGACCCGCGGTTTATCGGACCCGCGGTCTATCGGGCTGTAACCATCCAAAACAATTTCAAACACAAATAGATAATACATATCTATAAATAATGTTTACTTGCTCTCAATGAATATTCAGGTATTATTTTTAAATGAGGCGTTAATTGAAAAATATATAGGCCTAAGTACATTTGATACGATTTTTATAATTGAGAAGTCAATCGAAACAATCTCCCAAATAAATCAAGTAAATCAAAATAAAATCTCCTGAAACAAATCGAGAAATAAGTACAAAATGATAAATTCTACTTATATACATTAAGTATTAAATACTAATTCAGATTTTTATTGTTATTTATTTTTTACAGTGCAGGGTCCATTTTTTTTTGGATGGTTATATTTACTGGATTGTTACAATGTAGTCAATTTCAAGGGCTAGATCTAGTCCCCGGGGGGGGGGGCACTTACATTGACGAGTGCATACCATGCGCGACCAATAAAACACGTAAAAAGGATGTCCTTTTCACGATAGGGCACGTTACGTACGTAACGTAATAAGGGTGTCAAAAACGCAAAAATAATGAAAAAAGGGTATCTATTTCGCTAGGAAAATTACGTGTTTAGGGTCGAATTTGCGGGGATGATAAAACAAAATTAAAATGTTTTATAAAGGATGTCCTTTTTGTCCCAACACTTCGTGTTTAGAGTCCGATTTGCGCGAGGTGTAGAAGGTGGGGTCGTACTAAACCAAATAAGGTACAAAAGCCGACGACCGAAGGACCCGTAACAATAAAACATTCCTGTACTTGTTTAGGGGTTCATTTCAGGGATTATTTGCCAATAGTATCGTTTTGTTTCCAATACTTGTTAAGGGTAGGGTTTCACTCGCCAATACTTGTTAAGGGGTGCATTTTCAGAATATGGAAATTACGTGTTTAGGGTGCTTTTCGAGACCCCATGGTCGCGCATGGTATCCACTCGTGAATGGAAGTGGCCCCCCCGGGATCTAGTCAAAACTATATTTTAACTTACGCTCATGGCCTTTGTGTTCGCACAAATGCACCTCTGACTATATTGCAATATGTAAATTCCGGAATTCCAGGGCGCGCAAGTCGATTGGTTGGAAAGTTGCACCACTTGTAATCGGGGGTTGCAGTGCAGTGACCAGTGTGATGATGTTGGATTGGATATCATTTTTTCCCGAAATTTTGTGTTTTTTGTAACATGCGTTTGTCCGTCTTTATGGCAAATACATGTAAATTGTAAGTAACAGATCGCGAGAGAAAGTGTCAACGATGCGAATGATAATGTCTATATGCCGGGAGATTATTCTTCACTCAAAGATGAAGCCCTATATCGGGCGCCACGTGCGCAGCATTATCATTCTGCCTTGGTCATGTACGTTTTCACTGAAATGTATAGGTCAGACCGTATATTTGTATTTAATGTAAACTAACTTTTACACTTTCTAGTAGATTCAGAGGCATATTATCCAGGGCGCCCCAACTAAGTTTCGCCGAGGCAATCATTCCAACGAATTATCAAGGAGCAAAATTGTATATTCTCAATCACCAGTCGACCCCACTCCGCGTTTGCTGTATATCAGCGTAAGGAGCGAAGATTTTATATGACGGGGGGGGGGGGGGGAATAAAAATACTTTCGTGCTGGGGAAAAACGTCCCGAGGACACATTGTGTATTGTTAAAAAGTAGAAATTGTGACATTAACCCCCCCCCCCCCTTACCCCATTTTTAATGTTTGATAATCTATAGGTTTGCTGATTACAATATATCTTTAAAAAAAAATTGCCAGCAAAATCGAAAAAAAAAATAGTTTTAAAAATCTAGGGGGGGGGGCGACCTCCCCCGAAATATTTGAGGGAGAACACGTCCCCCGCCCCCCCGATCGCTGCCGATGATATGCGCGTAAACCCAAATCCATCTGACCAAGGAGGTTGGTGGAAGACAGATTTCCTCCTCCCTGATGTAAGTGCTTCGTAAAAATTGATTATCTTATGTTAAAATAAATATAAATACAATTTCATCCTGGCTGGTCACCTGGTCATAAGTTAAGATGGCAACGCGATGAGAGACTTTGAACGTAAACAATAAAAATGATGAGAATCCCCTTAAGAAGCATTATATTACTTTGAGGTTGTGCAGAATGACTGGATTATTGAAGATGATTTGAAAATAATACGAGGGAAAAGGTTGATTACCCGGGGGGGGGGGGGGCACTCAGTATATAATGCATAGTGGGTATGTGCCGCGGAGGGGACCCCCATTTTCACACTCAAATTTCCGTTCCAAGGCATAGCATTTTTGCCTTGTTGAGAAAAAGAACAAAGAAAGCCGCTCCAAGGCATAGCATTTTCTTCTTATCGAGAAAAAAGAAGAGAGAAATCCGCCGGGGTTGATTACCAGAAGATGATGTCGTTTTTTTCTGTAGTTTGTAACAATTTACTGTGCATTTTGGGGGAAAAAGAACAAAATTTTATGCATGTTGCCATACGACTAAACAATTCTCGTTTGAAACACACAATGTAAATACACAAATGACAATAAACAGAATGGATTATTCGGAACTTATCGATTACAAGTCTCAGTTTCGTATCATTTAAATTTGACGTTTCAATCACACGATGCAAGCAAGTGAAGAGCCTTTGCCAAATGTATGTTTTGAATGACCGCTTATCATTTTTATACGGTGTGTGACTGGAAACCAGCTCCTAAATGAGTCAGTATGTGTCTTTTATACATGAAGTTACAGTGATTCGGCATTTTTCTTCTAAAGGTGCTCTCAAAATACGACTTTTGGACATGATTTTTTGAAAAAGTCCTTGCCGTGGGAGGGGGGTGGCTCCCACATCCTCCCCCGCTCGGTCGCTTCGCTCCCTCGCCGCCGGCGCCCCCCCCCTATTTCAAAATCCTGGATCCGCCCCTGCATGCCACTGATCTGTCCACTAGTGGTCAGATCAGTGGTCCATGCTGAGCGGCACTGATTGATGGTTTTGGTTTCATGGGTCGATGTACATGAACCGAAGCCAACCGACGTAATTGTGAGATGGACGAGTTAGCGTGTACAAATTGATATTTTTTTTGAACGGTAATCCGATTAGACTGTAAGTCCAAAAGATTATCATTCAGATATATGATTTTTCATGAATAGCAGTATTTTTGCGAAAAATCTTCATATAGTTATCATTTTAACGTTGTAAATAAACAAAATATACGATTAGCCAGAAGAAGGCGCTTTGACCAATCAGCTTCTGTTCGTATTCATCACTCGATTTTCGCAGCTTGCTGCACCCTTCACGGAACCAACTGCTACTCCCACAAAGCAAGTCAAAATATGACAACAAAATGAGTAACGTGCTCATTTTTTCGAATCATACTGCTACCGTTAGACAGATTTCTTTTGTAAAACTGACAGAATGTTACACCAAACTTCCCTGAAATCATGAAATAACTGAAAATCTAAGACATAAATGGTGACATACAACTCTACGGAAAGCGCGAGGAAAAAAGTCATGTGACCAACGTTAACCAATGGGGTAAATGGATTTCTTAGCATATAAAAGATTTTTCTGCTGATCCGCCATTGCTGTCGCTCGGAAAGCTCAGTGGTGTGATTTTGAATCTTGACCGTGGAATGGACACCAAGAGCCATCCGGCGCTGCAGGGCTGTCAGCAGCAAGTAGAGATTTCTTCTTGAGGGTATAAAGCTAATATTTTTGCCTTTTGACCTTGCAATATATGTAAAATTAATGAAAGTAAATTAGAAATAATGGTCGTACATGTACGTCTATGTCTATTGTAATGTACACGAAATACGTAGGTGGTGCACCTTACAGTTCGACCGGGAGGAGTGATATCGCTATCGAAAAAGGCTTATTTCTACGTTATCTGATAATATTAAGTCATAAAAAATATTTCTATATATGCTTTATATACTAGAGGTACATGAGGTTTATCATTCATGCTAATGTGATGTCGCATATCGCGCCTTAATCAGTCCAAAATGTGGAAAATTTACAAAGTCGATGAGATTTCTGGAACGCTGTGCAGGCGTCGGTACGCGCGCGTGTGTGTCATTGTAATTTGTATGCGATGGGTGAGAAGCATAAGTGATGCACTGTATTTTCAATACTGGTATGTGAAGCGGATGTGTGATAGTACTAATAACCAGTAAAATCTTGGGGAAGATACCGGCAACATATTAAATGTTGGAACTAGTCTAGGGCCTAGATCTATTTTTGTGTTTAGTAATATGGGCATTATCATGATATTGCCAATTATTGGGAACCACCGTCCACTTCAGCAGCGCTTTCCTTTGGCTTTATTCAGTCACACGCATGGTTCCCCGTTTCCACCTCCATTCACTTTGTACACAAGTGCTTGTACACAAATCTACGAGTGGTTCCCAAAACCACGATTTGGCCATAATATGTTGGCAATATGGTTTGACTTTGAGACGTTGAGAAACTGCTTTCAAAAAAACTTGCGCAGTGTTGCATGTCGTACTGCACTGCAGGCAGAGCCAGCTCCAGATGACTTGTCTTGTGTCGTTGTGACACCTTTTTGGTCCTACTCTTTATCAATTAGGCCTACCTAATCTTTGAAGTGTATTTGCTGGATTAGATATGAGTTTTTATCTAATTTTCGTCTCGTGTGGTGAAAGTCTGCAGTCAGTGCAGATAAGAATTCATGTTAGAATTGGATAATGTCATGACGACTCCAATCCTATGCTGCTTGCGCACGTAATGCAGCAAGTCCTACTGGTGAAATAGTCTAGAGTCTACGTCTGTTTCTTCGTAATCAGTTCTACATGGTCTACATCATGTCATCACGTTGGTTGGTTATCTTGCTACTTACACCTCGATCTCCAGCACGTTAATCGACGATTGACAATGTATAGATTTAGATCCTAACCTCTATTTTTTCTATGATATTTTATCTAATTTATGTGTATGAACAGCTGTTTCGGAGTGGGTTTGGATGGGTCAAAGTTATGATAAATTCTATGGATTTTCTTTTTATCCCTTGTTTCTCTTGTTTAAATAACTAAATTTTCCATGCACACTGCGCTTACTCTCCCGCGCCTAGTGCTCGTAATACGCAATAAACTCAATGTGTGCAAGGTGGTCGGTTTCAAAAGAAGTGGTCGATATGTGGTGGACTCGCTATATTTCTTCCATAACGAATGTTACAGAAAGTCAAACTGTAGAAGTTGAGATCTAATGTTGGGTCTAACTGTTCTGCCTAATCTGACAATGTTGCACATGCACAGATGAGTGAATAGGTGTTCTATTTTTTCATATCATTTGAGATTATGTGTAGCTAACTGGCCAAGTATGAGAAAGTCTGTTGCTGTGCATGCATCAATTGCATTACAGCATGTAGATGTAATGGCGTCTTGATGATTCCCATTTTTCCTCAAATATTTTTGGAATCCTTTTGAGTGAAGAGGTTTTCTGTATGAAATATTAAATACAAATATTTTTTGGAGGGAAAGGAAATTGCAGTTTTAACGTACAGTACATGTGTGTTCCTATCTGTCACAATTTCCTAGGAAATTAAAAAAGTTTTTTTTTCTGAAAATTTCTTAGTAATTTGCACTAATGGCAGGTATGCATTAAAAGTCATGCTCTTGCACTCACAGTAATTCATTTTTGGTCCTTGTGTATTTACCTTTTGCTGCGCCTTGTTAAAAATATTGAATAAATTCTGTCACATTGTGTAAACATTTATCTAAAGGAGGGGTTGTTGCAAAATCATTCTCCCTGTTCATTTTTTTTCTAGTAGTTAAAATCTCCATAACTTACTATGGCATTATTTATTCCATTTGTCACAAATAATTTTGCTTAGCAAATAAGATTTCAGTAGTTCTGGATCTAGTTACAAATAACTGTACAGCTTGTATTTTGATAGAATGTTTGAATAAATATCTGGGCTATCAATTGTTTGGTGCATTATTCAATTCAACACAAATATAGTGTGCATTGTGAAATCCCAGCAACTAACACCTGAAACTGCCATTCATATAGTAAATAACACTTCCTGCTTGACATTTTGAAGAACTTAAGAAGTGGACAGCCCATTAACTTTCCAATATCGGCATTCAAAATGGGCATAGATAGATATCATTTTGTATGATGATGTGTAAACAATGTAGGTCTGAATTATTATGGTTTAAATGTCTGTGAAATGAAGATGTTTAATTTCATGATGTTTATTCATGGAGAAATTTATCATTAATCCCTTCAACATATTTTTCTTTTAGATATTATAAGGAAATCGTGCAGAACTGGCAACTTTGTGATGCAGGTGTCCGCCTGCAACCGTCAGGGTACTCGTTTGAGTTAATGGACAGTCAATGTACAACAAAGAAACAAAACTCTCTTTGATGAAAACAGAAATGGTAAGTTTATTGTGTTTATCATGTTTCTTTGGCTTTGGATCTATGGATGTCTACTTCGAGATGAATGGCACTGTGAAAATGGGCACAAAATATATCCAAGGCTAATGAGATTGTCATTCAGACAATGATTTGAATAAATTTGTTTAATTTAAATCACCATATTTTAAGAAATGATGATCTTCAAAGTTACCACTGTTATTGTAAAACATATAAATCCAATATTTCATAAAATGCTAATATGTCTGAGTCACTTTACAAAGCGATGTTCACATTTTTTTTTCCAGAACGACATGGCCTCACCTACAGGTCAAACCAAAAGTAGGCAGCCGGGAAGGCAGACAAACCAATTGCAATATCTTCAAAAAGTAGTGATGAAAGCACTATGGAAACACCAATTTGCCTGGCCCTTTCATCACCCTGTCGACCCGGTCAAGCTTGCTCTACCAGTAAGTGTCCTAGTTTAGATTATTTTTTTTTCCTGGATTCTCACAAGCTTTGAGTGTCCAAATTATCACTGACATGACATGTACATGCCATGTCTTAAGAAAATAAAATTGGTGGAGGGATGGGTTACTTGTTTAGCTCAAAGTCCAAATTATCTTTATTGTATTACTGTGTACATTTTTTTTCTTCATATTTTGGAGGGGGAAGAGGCACATTCAGAGCCCCTGTACAATTTTTCTAACACATTTAATTTGTAATTTGATTTGGGACATGTTTCTGATGTCAAACACATCAATGTAGGAGGCTTTTTTTCTTCTTGGGGCCTCATTTCACAACCCAGTGCATAATAAATCTGCAACATTGGATAATCTTTAACATTGTGAATGGAGATTTTCCAAGCCTCTTTTTTCCAGGGTAATAGAGTAATGCAATATCCTGAGTGGTCTTCATGATTTTTGCATAAAATCTTTGCTTTTGAAATACTAAAACCATGGCATGCTGAGAATAACCAAAGGCTCAAAGATAAACTTGATTGAAAGGTTTACATTGAAGTAAATGATTGTAAACTCTGTTATGAAAATTGATAAATATCCTGGTGTTACAGCAAGCATATGAAATGTTATTTTTGATAAATGGCATAGGAAATGGCATTATATAGAGTTGTATTTTGACACCACTTTCCAATATGTTGTTTGAATTAATAGGATTACTTCAATATAATCAAGACTCCTATGGATCTTGGTACAATCAAGAAACGTTTGGAGAGCATCTACTACCACAGTGCAAAAGAATGCATCTCAGATTTCAACCTCATGTTCACTAATTGCTATGTATATAATAAACCAGGAGAGGTAAGCATAACTGGATATTTTTTTATTCATGTTTTATCAAATTATTGGTATGTCTCCTACAAGGTAAGCAGTATACACATTGATAATTGTAATGATATTAGTCAAGTTCATGCAATTATCTCATTTTGATGTAACTTTTGTAAAGTACCCACATTCATTGTTAAAGGTCAGGTCCATCACAGGAAAATATTGATTTGAATAAATCAAACTAGCATAACGCTGAAAATTTCATCAAAATCAGATGTAAAATAAGTTATGGAACTTAAGTATCGATTATTTTTCACTATACAGTAATGTGCACAACTCAGTGACTTGCAAATGAGCCAGTCGATGATGTCTATCACTCACCATTTCTTCTGTTTTTTATTGTTTGAATTATACAATTTTTCATTTTTTACAGATCTGACAATAAGGACCAAATTGATAGAACCACATAGTATTAAACAAAGCTATCTACACATGTTCAGGGAGGAATTAATCAGTTTCACTTGACAATGATGAGAAAATTATAATATTTCATATAATAAAATACCAAAGAAATAGTGAGTGGATGATGTCATCAGTCTCCTCATTTGCATACCAACCAGGATGTGAATAGAACTGTTTTGTGAAATTGAGCAAACCTTTAAAATGTCATAACTTTATTATTTTAAATCGATTTTGATGAAATTTTCAGTACTATGCTTTTTGGATTTTTCTCTTTTTATTCAAGTCAACTTTTTGTTGGGGTGGATTGTTCTTAAATCATAGAAACATTCCACAAGTTCTCTCCTAAACTTGTGTAAAAATAATGCAGATTTATATTTCAACACGAAGATCAACCCTGTATTATATAAAAATTTGGTGAAATACACATATATGCCAATTATTTTGTAAAGCCTGAATTCCATCCCGTACTTGTGCAATATTTTCTCTTTTCTGTTGATAGAATAACTCATGATATTTGGCTGCACGTAAGATCAGTTATCAATTCTATCCAACATCGCCAAATGAAATAAAACATAATTAACTAGTTTATTCTACTAATGACTTCTCATTTCAAAAGGATGTTGTTCTTATGGCACAAGCCCTTGAGAAGCTCTTTCTTACCAAGGTTGCCCAAATGCCACAGGAGGAGATTGAGCTGACCGTTGTGAAGCCAGGGATGGGAGATGATATATCAGGGCCGGGCAGAAAAGGAAGGAAAGGAAGAGGAGGAGGAAGGGGGATAAGTGCAAACTCAAGTAAGTACATACATCTAACTCTACTTGTTCATTTTTTGTCTCACCTGCGAAGCAGAGTGAGACTATAGGCGCCGCTTTTCCGACGGCGGCGGCGGCGTCAACATCAAATCTTAACCTGAGGTTAAGTTTTTGAAATGACATCATAACTTAGAAAGTATATGGACCTAGTTCATGAAACTTGGCCATAAGGTTAATCAAGTATTACTGAACATCCTATTAAAGTTTCATGTCACATGACCAAGGTCAAAGGTCATTTAGGGTCAATGAACTTAGACCATGTTGGAGGAATCAACATTGAAATCTTAACCTGAGGTTAAGTTTTTGAAATGTCATCATAACTTAGAAAATATATGGACCTAGTTCATGAAACTTGGACATAAGGTTAATCAAGTATCACTGAACATCCTGCATGAGTTTCACGTCACATGACCAAGGTCAAAGGTCATTTAGGGTCAATGAACTTTGGCCGAATTGGGGATATCTGTTGAATTCCCATCATAACTTTGAAAGTTTATGGATCTGATTCATGAAACTTGGACATAATAGTAATTAAGCATCACTGAATATTTTGTGCAAGTTTCAGGTCTCATGATTAAGGTCAAAGGTCATTTAGGGTCAATGAACTTTGGCCAAATCGGGGGTATCTGTTGAATTACCATCATAACTTTGAAAGTTTATTAGTCTAGTTCATTAAACTTGGACATATGAGTAATCAAATATCACTGAACATCCTGTGTGCGTTTCAGGTCACATGACCAAGGTCAAAGGTCAATGAACTTTGGCCGAAGTGGGTGTATCAGTTGAATTACCATCAAAACTTTGAAAGTTTATGGATCTGATTCATGAAACTTGTACATAAGAGTAATCAAGTATCACTGAACATCCTGTGCGAGTTTCAGGTCACATGATCAAGGTCAAAGGTCATGTAAGGTCAATGAACTTTGGCCATGTTGGTGTTTTTTGTTGAATAACCATCATATCTCTGTAAGTTTATTGGTCTAGTTCATAAAAAGTGGACATAAGAGTAACCATGTATCACTGAACATCTTGTGCGAGTTAGAGTAGTATTCAAAGTCAGCACTGCTGCTATATTGAACCGCGTGATGCAGGTGAGACGGCCAGCGGCATTCCACTTGTTTTACCCATACACTGAATTTGGGTTGAATATAAACTCTGGTCTAGAGTTGTGGCTTCACTATGGATAGCTAATTTTGACACGAAGATTTCTGAACAGTACAGAATATCCTCATTTTGACATTCTATCCTTTTTATAAATGCAGCATGTGAATTTTCCTTTATAAATGAAGCATGATAGCGAACACAATATAAACAATATTCTGATATTTTAGGCTTCCATGGTTGTTGCAGTTAGACTGGACTTCAGAATATGAGTCATTTCTCTGTAATTCATACCTCGACGGGCAAGAGGCCGAGTCCTGACTTTTTGTTTGGACAGTGAAAGCGTGCTTAAATCAGTTGAGGTTATAGAAATTGCCACTCCATGTTAATCCCAACCTTCCTGAACGAGTGGAATGAGTTGATTCATGCCATGGAGACATTCAAATTTGTGACCAATGTGTTTGTACAAGGAGGCATTGTCTGTCAACAGGCGACCGGCACAAGCAAAGTCTCGCCAGATTTGTGGCAGAGTATATTCAGAGATGATGTGAAATATAAACATTTTTAAGAGATGACTGTTAAATACAATATTATGGTTAGTTTATATAATGTCCACGACAGTTAGAGCACTTTGGATTGATGATGACTTTGCCCAGTATCCTGAACTAAGAAACTCGTGTAACTTCTTCCCAGTCTTTCAAAAAAATATTGCATGTAACTCTACTCGTATGTTTCATTCATCAGGGTTAGGTATTCAAAATGCCACGCCTCAACCATCGGTACTCAATGCAACGCCAAAACAGCTCCTAGGGCAGCCACCGGCAAAGAATGCGTATGTTGCTCCCCTTGCCATGAAGTCACCTACAGCAACACAACCATCAACAGAACTTCCTGTCTTACCCCCTGGAGCAGCAAGTACACAGTTGACCGCTGCAGCCATGTCAACATCACCTTTGGTTTCCTCACCGCCTCCTTCATCAACTCCAGTGGAACCAGTGAAGCAGAACTCTCTTCCAGGACCTCCGAAAGTAAGGTCGCCCGCTAAGGTGACTTGAAAAACTAGCTAAGATTAATACATTTTATGGAAAATTTGAAAGGGAGATTACTATCATTTTGTTGAATTCAAGGAGATTGCTCCAAAATTTGTCATTTAACTGTTTGAAATAAGAGGAAACAGAAATCTTTCAGACCAGGGGTTTGGAGTCATATTTTGAGATTTGGGAGGAGGGGAATGGATGGGGGTTGGGCATATTGAAGCAGCTAATGGGTTTCATTTGTGCTTCCAAACAAACTTTGCTTGGCTTGCTGATCTTAATTCTTATTCTTCAATTGCATTTTGGTGTCAACAGACGAAAGGAGCAAGAGGAGTGAAGAGGAAAGCAGACACAACCACACCAACAACAGTAGTAGAACCCCCTGAACCTATCATGGCACCCAGTGCAGACTACCATTTAGCCCAGGCCAAGCCAGCTAAGATCCCAGGAAGGAGAGAGAGCAGTAGGAGAAACATCAAACCTCCCAATAGGGAACTACCAGAGTCTGATCAACACCAGAAAGGAAAGAAGGGCAAACTCACAGCCCAGCTCAAGTACTGCTATGGTGTCATCAAAGAACTCATGTCAAAAAAGCACTCAGTAAGGATGACATTCTTCACTTTGTGTTTAGACTATGTTGGCAGTATTATCATACAGAGATGACAGGGCTTTTGCTCGATTTCAATCCATGAAAACTTGCTTTTTGTGCTGTAGATTGTACAGCACATACATGGCTTTAATGTGTTCCAGCTTCTTTTGGGCTCAGTGAGTAATACTGACTGGCATCATTTGTTTCATTTAAAAATAATTTCTGCTTACAGATATTTTAGTCAGTGATGTACATATTCAGCGTTTGAAGTCGTGATACCGACACTGCTTCCATGGGTAGCAAGTGCAAAAAAAAGAGTACTCTACTGAAAGTTGTTGGTATACTGACTCAAATTTTAGTGGAATCCTTGAGGGAATGGCAATCATCATTTCTGACAAATTGACAATTCTCATAAAATGGTACACAGTCCTCAGGAGTGGGCATTTTCTAGAAAGTTGACAAAAAGAAAGGGAATGCAAAAATCCAGTTAACCCTATCTAGTACATTTGATCAGGATCCTACAGTGTCTGTGGGGCCGTATGTTAATTGATTAGAGCAAATGTTTTATTTCATGCATAATAGCATAATTCATTAAATAAAAAATCTTGTTGTTTAACCCTAAGAAGACTGGAGGGGGGGGGGGCTGATTCAGCCCCCATCACAATTTTTGTCTCACCTGCGAAGCAGAGTGAGACTATAGGCGCCGCTTTTCCGACGGCGGCGGCGGCGTCAACATCAAATCTTAACCTGAGGTTAAGTTTTTGAAATGATGTCATAACTTAGAAAGTATATGGACCTAGTTAATAAAACTTGGCCATAAGGTTAATCAAGTATTACTGAACATCCTAGTAGAGTTTCATGTCACATGACCAAGGTCAAAGGTCATTTAGGGTCAATGAACTTAGACCATGTTGGAGGGATCAACATCGAAATCTTAACCTGAGGTTAAGTTTTTGAAATGTCATCATAACTTAGAAAATATATGGACCTAGTTCATGAAACTTGGACATAAGGTTAATCAAGTATCACTGAACATCCTGCACGAGTTTCACGTCACATGACCAAGGTCAAAGGTCATTTAGGGTCAATGAACTTTGGCCGAATTGCGGATATCTGTTGAATTCCCATCATAACTTTGAAAGTTTATGGATCTGATTCATGAAACTTGGACATAATAGTAATCAAGCATCACTGAACATTTTGTGCAAGTTTCAGGTCTCATGATTAAGGTCAAAGGTCATTTAGGGTCAATGAACTTTGGCCGAATTGGGGGTATCTGTTGAATTACCATCATAACTTTGAAAGTTTATTGGTCTAGTTCATTAAACTTGGATATTATAGTAATCAAGTATCTCTGAACATCCTGTGCACGTTTCAGGTCACATGACCAAGGTCAAAGGTCAATGAACTTTGGCCGAACTGGGTGTATCTGTTGAATTACCATCATAACTTTGAAAGTTTATGGATCTGATTCATGAAACTTGTACATAAGAGTAATCAAGTATCACTGAACATCCTGTGCGAGTTTCAGGTCACATGATCAAGGTCACAGGTCATGTAAGGTCAATGAACTTTGGCCATGTTAGGGTTTTTTGTTGAATAACCATCATATCTCTGTAAGTTTATTGGTCTAGTTCATAAAAAGTGGACATAAGAGTAACCATGTATCACTGAACATCTTGTGCGAGTTAGAGTAGTATTCAAAGTCAGCACTGCTGCTATATTGAACTGCGTGGTGCAGGTGAGACGGCCAGAGGCATTCCACTTGTTTGCGATAAATCCGCCGCTCGAAATTTTTTGACCCTGTCGCTTGCTGACTTTTTAATTTCAAGTCTCGCGCAACTTTTGAGACCAAAATTGTGACCCCCAGGTGCTCGGTTCCGAAATTACACAACATTTCGTAAGTGCATGCAGACCCAAAATTACTCAAAAACGTGAATTTGTGTACAAATCCAATGCAAATAGTGGTTTTTGCCAATTCCATAAAATGTATAATTTTTCCTTCTACTGCTTAAAATCAATTAATATTATCTTGTTTATGGTCAATATAAAGTCCCAGACAATTTCCATTAAAAAACATTAAAAAACAAAAAGTGAAAAACAAAGAAATACGTAAGAAATTTAGAAAACAATATATATAACACATAAGAAAATAAATGTGATGTTTAAATTTTTGAGAAATAAATTTGATCAGATGCCTATCTAGAGTATGTGAGACAAAAATTAGCATTTTAGGGGCATTATTTTATTAATTAGAGCAAACTTAAGATTTTACACATGAATTAGCATAATTAATGAGCAATGAAATTTTTCGCAGAATTTGATATAATAGTTTTGTAGATAATGCCATGGGTAATGTGCATGCCAATTTTCGTCGCGGTCGACAACCGAGATCTTAGGCGTCAAAATATCCCAGTCTATTTAGGGTTAAAAAAAATTAATTATACAGCCTTGTAGATTTTATTGCACATTACCACAGTGCAAATATTCACGGTGCTCATGCGATCGAAGGCCAAGATCTCGAGGGGGGGGCGGACTCCTCCCCCCGGATGTGAGAGGGTCCAAATAACCCGGCTCTTTTAGTGTTAAAGAAAAATTATCAAAGTAAGCCTATAGACACATTTGTGAATGTGGTTTGCTTTCTTATAGGCTGGAATGTGCAATGGTTTTGGGGGTATTTTAACCCTATCTAGGCCGGGGTATTCTAGGAGATCATATGGCAGTAATTTGTCTTGAAAAATGTAGAGCGGGGGGACGGAAACCACCCCCCCCCCCCCCCCCCGGCCTTCTAGGGTTAACCCTATCTAGGCCAAGATATTTTTGGAGTCCATGGGGGGGGCTCTCAGGCCCCCCATATGCCCCATATGAACTTACAAAATGTTGCGTAATTATGGAATCGCATACCCGGTATTGAAAATTTGTCTCAAAAGTTGTGCAAGACTTCAATTTGCATGGCAAAAATATTGCGTGAAATATGGGTTAAGAATAACTGGTGAACCTTTCTTACAAGCTAAATAATCACCAAAGAAGATTTAATGGTGATTATAATTTACCACAAGATAGGATCACCTGTCGTTCTTTAAGTCATGCTTAATGTACGAACAGCTTCATGAATCAGCCCCTAGATATGCATCATTAATTTCAATGATGCAGGTCAAGGGGAATCCCCAGATATGAAATAATAAGAGGTATGTGACCTTTGGTAAATGATATATCCCTGTATTTTTTTCAGGCATATGCATGGCCATTCTTCAAGCCAGTTGATGCAGAAGTACTAGGATTACATGACTATCATGAGATCATCAAGACTCCTATGGACATGGGCACAGTAAAGGTAAAGATAATATCCACTGCAGAGGTGCAGACCAACTTTCTGTTAGGACTTTCAGGGAAGGCTTTGTGTGCTTGATTGTAATATTGTGCCTTACAAGTAGGCGTAAAGCTATACAAAGTTTCTTTGCCTCTCGGTGTCTATGGTTTCATGTGCTGAGCATAAAAGGATGTATATGGCAAGTTCAACTTGTTCATCAAGCTTGCAGTAAAAAAAAAAGAAAACTGCATCTTTGCAATAGTCTCTTTTTAACTTGTTTTCTCAAAATCTTTAGGTATTACATTTTATCAATTCAAATAATCCTTGTGTATATGGAAGGTTTGCAGAATGTGAACAATGATTACATTATACCTCGACGGGCAAGAGGCCGAGTCCTGACTTTCTGTTTGGACAGTGAAAGCATGCTTAAATCAGTTGAGGTTATAGAAATTGCCACTCCATGTTAATCCCAACCTTCCTGAACAAGTGGAATGAGTTGATTCATGCCATGGAGACAGTCTTAAAAATTAAATTCTAAACATTTGTTTTTACTCTGGTTTATTTAAGGTCTATTTTCATGTTATTAACCCAAGTTAACTACAAAAACCTGTTGAGTTGGATTTTTTTTCCCTTCATGGTTTTGTGTGGGTTTTTCAGATGAATTTGAACATTGTTGCTTAAAGTGATTGGTTAACATTGGTTTGACTTAAAAAAATCTGAGCTAGAAGGTGACACTTGTCACCTGTGTCTGTGATATGTTACAAAAATGAAGCCCAGAAAAAATTCCGTTCGAAAATCATTATTTAGTGCTTCAAAAATTGAAATATAAAGTGCGGAAACACCATTTTGATTTCATTCCATACACTTATGTGTAGTATTTAGGCGTCTATAAGACACCTATTTACAAAATCGGGGTTTGCCTTGTAGTTTTAGCTTTTCATTCTCAATAATGGTTGTTTTCAGGGTTTATTAGTTCTAATACATGCACTTGTGCACATGTTTCATCTTGGTTTGAGAATTTTTTAAATCAGCTGCTCACAAAGTTAAACAATACCTTTAATATTGCATCACTATTTGAGTAGAATGATTCCTTATTCAGGGCTTGAATTGATCAAAGGCCATTGTTATACATGAAGATATCTCTATATTCCTCTCATTGGCCTAAACAATATTTATGCAGTATCAGTCTCTTCAGATTTGTTTTGTAATATATAATTGAGCTTATAGAAAATGATCTGTCTGTTTATTGTGTTCAAATTAAGAATATATTTGACTCTAGTTCCCTGTTCCTCCCCCACCCCATAGAAAAAGTGTTGTTAAAGTAGAGTAGACTATGTATTTATTTTTTGAAGAAAATGTTTGAAGACCATGTTCTGCATGCCAGTCAGCCTGTGATGAATATTGAATCCATCATTTGTTGTATCTCCCCAAAGGTAAAGCTAGAAAACCGGGACTACAAGACCGCCAATGATTTTGCTGCAGACGTCAGGCTGATATTTACAAATTGCTACAAGTACAACCCTCCGGATCATGATGTTGTCGGAATGGCTCGAAAGTTGCAAGTAGGTGGCCATTACTATTCATTTTTTTGTTTGTTTATTTTTATAACTTACATGTACTCAATGGTGAAGAATGATGAATACTTCAGAAAGTTTTTCATAACTTCTGTGTGTCTCAGCACACACCATATATTGGGCTATAAATGTGATAACCCAAATTTTCTCTGTTATGTAAATGTAGTGTATATTTGTAACCCCAATCAAATTTTGAAAAATATTCAAAAAAAAATATTCAAAAAATTCTTTCCAGATGCTTGGTAACTAAAAATTAAAACTACAAAGATCAAACATTAACTCAAATCATATTATGTGCCTAAGTAAGGATCACTGGTTTTGCCCAAGAGAACATTATATAGAAGACATTGAGATAATATTATAGCTAATCTTTGTCAATGTATATATATTTTTTTTCCAGAATGTATTTGAAGTCAAGTTTGCCAAAATGCCTGATGAACCATTGGACCCATCAGAAGCAGATAGTGACAGTGGAGGCAAGGATGATATGATGAAAGGGATGGATAGTGCTTCAGATATTTCTGCTTCAAATAGCAGTTCAGAATCAGAAGACAGTGAAGAAGAGAGGGAAAAGAGATTGTCAGAGTTACAAGAGCAGGTGTGTAATGGTGTAAAACACTGTAAGAAAAAAATTAAAATAGAGCCTATGGCCCGAGATGCACGTACGTCCAAAGTGGACTGAGGCCGGCCCTGGAGGCGCCTCGACATGTGTATATGCTCACTAATTTTGTGTGCTGGGCTAATCCGAGTCTACCTTAACAGTCAGCTAACATCTGTTTATGAATGTTAAAAAAAACATGCAATTAACATCAATACTTCAATCATTCATATCATGTTGTGCTCTGAAACATATGGCTCTATAGTTATGAAAAGCCTTGATCACGTCAACAACTATAGAGCTCAAAAAAAAATGAGAATTGACTTGATTCGATTGATTGTCTGTGATGTGAATGTTTTAAATACAATCTTAGATACTTCCTTGATAATGGTTGTGTATTCTCTGACTTGTCTTTCCATATTCAGCTCAAGGCAGTCCATGAACAGCTTGCAGCATTGTCATCACAAGCACATCGGAAAAAGAAGAAAAAGGACAAAGACAAAACCAAAAAGAAAGATCGAAAGGACGTTGAAAAGGAGAAAGAAGAACTTGAAAAAGCTAAAGAACTTGAAAAACAAAGAGAAAAGGAAATGGAAGAGATCAAGGAGAAAGAAAGAAAACTTTTGGAAGAGAAAGCAAGAGATGAAGAGAGGTCAAAATCAGCGTCAAAAAGACCGAGGAAGCCTCCAAAGACGATAGAAGACAAGGCCAAACCCAAGAAAACAAAGTAAGTCTTTTTTTTTTATCTTAGCTATCAGCTTATGATACAGCTGTGTGTAAACAGGGATGCTTGTACTCAGTCATTGAACTCAAGGCTTCACAGGAGAAGCTTTGAAGAATATAAACATCTTATGTAAAACCCATTGGCATAGCTGTTCAAAAATATACAGGTATGTGTGTTATTGTACATTTGATTGTGACTCTACTAACAACGTAACTCTCAATCACACAGATGCAAAGCTCACCAAGTGGTGGCAGAGTTTCAACATCATAAATGCAGTTAAATGCTTTGATTGGAATGATATATACATTTTGTTTTGAAAAAACTGGTGATGGGGCAACACCTTTTTGTAATGTTTTTCAGTAGACCGAGGAAGAATGCAAAGAGCAACGAAGAGAAGCCTAAACCCAAGAGAACAAAGTGAGTTACCCGGCTTATGTGGGCTGCTTGCTCAATTATCCTTGTAGAGTAGCCTACATAGTTGTACTCCTATTCATTCCTTGGTGATTTCATAAATTAGGGGCCAATTTGTGACCTTTTTTTGTTACATTTACATTAGAAATTTTGAGCTATGAGGCCATTCAGATTACCATGAAACTAGCAATATTTCACTCGCTGTCAAATACTGAACAGTATAGGCCCTGTGTGTCAATTCATTATGTCGAAGATAAGACCTCATTCTGGTTTCATGAATGTTTGGATGACCTGTAGTTCAAAATTCCATGGTAATGGGACACCCAAAATTTCACAACTGGTACCAATTTTATGGAATACCCACATCCTTGTATATCCAGGCATATAACTATATCGGGAAAAAGAACATTTGGACTCTCGACTGTGGTATTAGGCTTTCTGTATTGTATGTATTTTCTCAACTGTTTCATTCATGATGTTAATTTCCTCTTGTGAGAATGGATGAAATTGTTTTCTTTGCATGGGGTAGATTCCTTCGCGATTCTCTTTTCATTTGGATTTTTTGCACATTAAATATTTCACCAAATCAACTTTAGTCTGCTCTAAGTAAATGCATCGTGCAATCAAATGCCACTGAAAATTATTAAGAGTGTAATGTTGGGTCTCTAATAAACATTGTATTCACAGCAGAAGTTCTAGACCAAACTTTTATAGCTGTCTATTGATGAAGTAATTATTGCAATATCTCTGCATGCACGTGTCATTAGCAATTTTTGTCATTAATTAGAATGTGATACACATTTGAGTAATGTCATTGGTCAAGGGCTTGGAAGGGGTGGGGGCGCATGTTATCTGCAGTTATATTGGGCTGTATGTTATCAGGGATATTTATTTTATATTTCAAATATTTGAGATCAGTCGACTATTATAGAAAGATTTGTGTTAAAAAACTTGAAAATCAATTGCAAAAAAAGTATTTTTGGTGTGTGTTTGATTGAAATTCTCTGCAATTTGGCCCTGACAATACATTACTCTGCTCAAGAGATGAATGATTGAAAAATACATGTATTGCTGGGTTGCCCTGAGTTTACAGTATGAATCTGTGGTTCTTTTGAGTGTTCTGTGTGTTTCTTTACATATTAACATTCATTTCATGATTGTGCTATACATGTATGTTTGTATGTTCGTTAAGCATGATCGGTGATCAATGCTTATTTCAAATGGTTACAGAGTTTCTCAAATTTTGAAGGCTTTAGAAAGCCTAAATGGTCATTTTGTTCAATGATTTCCCCCCAAAAAAATTACATTTGGTTGCAAGATCAAAATTTAGTGTTTATGTACTCTTTTTTTTTAATCAGTGTGTGAATTTGATCTGTATACTGAGAATTTATGTATATTTCAATAAATTATCTTCAAAATAGAATGAATTCCCTAAGGCATTCTAGCAAGCAGCTTGTAATATATCAAAAATATTCAGTCTTGTTATGTTATACCGGTTGCTGTTTGAATGTAGAATTAGACATCGTTGATAATTGCCAGAGGTACAATATTCAAGAAATTGTGGAGGCTTCCATGAAAATAAGTATGTAATGGCACTTCTACTTTGAATATCGAGCTCTCTCATATATCAGCCAAGAAAAGCAAAGTTAGTTTCTTGCCAAATATTGCGACAAAAAAGTATTTTTATTGAAAAGTTCAATTCCAGGCTCGGGGAACCTTGGGGCTCTTGCATGAAAACTTGTTATCACTGACAAGATGTCATTTTAAGAGTTTCCATTGGTAAAGTTGGACACCTCTACTTCTATAGAAATTAAAAACTGAGGAAAGTGATCAAGTGACAAATGTTGATGAAATGCTATTCAGAATAATATTTCCATTTTCCTTAACCCTATTAAATATATGCTGAACAATGCTGTAGAGACGAGTTAGTATATTTAGGTTGCTATATATTGACAACAAGTGTGTATTTTTTTTTGTCTTTTATATTACAGTAGTAGAAGAGGGGGAGGAAGGAAGAAGAAAGTTCCGACCACAGGGCAGCTAGAGAGTGATGATGAAGACACAGCAAAACCGATGTCATATGATGAGAAGAGGCAGCTTAGTCTTGACATCAACAAATTACCTGGTATTTATTCCTTAGCTTTATTCTTTTAAATGAGAGCATAAGGTGTATTCACTTGCATGGGGGCAGTCTCAAAAAGTTGTTTTAGATGTGATATTTTCCATTAGCTAACTAAGCTTTATATATATCATGTTCCAGTTCTGTGCAAATTCATGTAAATTTACAGTTTTATGAAACACCATCTTGGGAATTAGGTAAGTGCTGAGATGCTATATTGAAGCAAGGTTAGTTGTCTTCATTTGATCCGACAATGTTCATAATGTTATTGCCTCCATGTGATCCATTACTCCTACATAAAAACTCAAAAGTAATTAAACAATATTTTTGGTATTAGTTGTGAATAGGCCCGTTTCGGGTACACGTGTACACGCACGGTCAAGTCAGTGCACGTGCACTAAATTCCATCACCGTGTACACGGTAGCATCTGCATAAAGCTTGCATGGGACTACAAAGTCAGTGAACAAGCTCACAGCCTCACATTAAATCTTAGTTCTCAGACACTGCACATGTTTTAATTACTAATATGTCAATATATTTCAATTAATCTAGAGTGAGTTCACTTCCAAAATCGCCGATTTAATCCACATTCATTCTGGAGACTCAAGTTTTTGTACCACGAAATGGGTCTGCTCCGGTCTCGAAAGCATTGCTCTCACACTCAGAGCCAATTTGAGAATCACCAATTGTGACAGCGATCATTGCTACATACAACTTACATGTTATACGCTCGTACACATGTGCTACAAGCCTGTGACAAACGCTCCTCAAATTGGCAATAAAATAATGAAAATCAATCGATAACTTCAGTTACACTTAATTCTGCAGCGATCTGTGCATGCACGTACGGTACAGTATACAAAATGCGCATCCAACGAGCGTCGGCGCTAGCTAGGGCTCTGCACTGATTTTCTTTTGCATTCTTTGTTAATTTAATGCGCTGCTAAGTCGAGTAAACTTTTTAATTTGCACAAATGTTTGTGGATTGATACTTCAAACTTCTCAGGTAAGCTTTAAACCGTGACTTAGGCTATATAGACCCCTTTTTATGACATGTTGATGCGGGTCCGTGTCGACATGAAAACATAACTTGCTCTCACAGTGTTTACAACGTGTACACGTGTACACGACCGAAAAACATGCCGTGTACACGTGCATCAAAAATGGACTTTCAAAACGGGCCTAGTTGTGAACTGAAAATGCTTAGTATGAATTTTTTTTTTTATTTCCATTTTTTTTCTTCAAAAATTTAGGTCATTCTGTATCTGTACCCTCCAATCTTGTTATAACATTATTGTTTGCTCAGACTACTTCATGTCAGCATATTAAATACCGCTTTGCCAGGTACACACAAAACATGCTGATATTATTACGTAACACTGGTAATGATCTCAGCCATGTTTTTAAATGTTGATGAATTGCTCTCTTGTTTGTGTTTAGGGGACAAACTTGGCAAAGTTGTACATATAATCCAGTCAAGGGAGCCCTCACTCAAGGACTCTACGCCAGATGAAATTGAAATAGACTTTGAGACCCTCAAACCGTCCACCCTGAGGGAACTGGAAAAATATGTCATGCAATGCCTCAGGAAAAGACCAAAAGGTATTTATATTCTACATTTATGTAATAGGTTAACTCATTTCTTTTGTAGACAATCTACTGTTGGCTGACTTCTGTCAGTATTCTGATTCATTGATGTTGATGTCAAAAGGCAATGGAATTTTATGATACCCTGAGTGTATATTTATTTTGCCATTTAAATTTTCATCAAGTTTTTATAGCAATGAAGCACTTTATAATTTGTCAAGTCATGGATAACATGATGATAACCTCATGCGTGTCATTTGAATGCAGCTGATGTATTTCTTAACCTGTGCTGTTTGTAGGTGTTTTACCTACAGGTGGTAGGGTTTAGAATACTAAGATTGCATACATGATACAAGTTGACTTCTGATTATTCACTGCATATCTCTATCTGATATGGCAATGTCAACAACAAATAATATATATAATAGATTTTTAAATAAGTGAGTAGGAGAAAATTTCATCAAGAAATTATCATGGCCCCCAGTCCTTTTCACTCGGGTTTATGTATTAAAACCAACTTTATTGAAATTTTAACTCCCTTTTAAATCTTGTCTCTTACAGCTTACAACAAAGGCCAGACGAAGTCTAAACAAGATGCACAGAAGGAGAAGCAGAAAGAACTTGAGGATCGGCTAAAGGAACTTGGCGGGCCATTCCCCAAAAAGGCAACAAAGAAAGGTCAGTTTCTTTAGACACTTGTCATCCCCCACACCTTCACTAAACCATTTGGAATAAATATTTCATGGGTTTACTGAATAAAACATGCAAGAAACATTGCACGAACATATCCTTGTATCAGTGGTAATTCTGAGCAGTAATGAGAGGCCTTTTCAGTTTGGTAGGGGCAGTTGTGGTTTTTGAAGAAATATCATGTTTATTTTGTAATGTGCTTGGTATATACAGTAAAGTGCATTCTTGAATCTTATGTATGGTAAGTCAAATAATTGCCTAGAATAAAGCAATAATTTAGACTACAGTAAGCAAAAGCTTAATTTGTATCTAAGTAGATTTCATCACATTAAAAAGATTTCTTTGAATTCAAGAGATGTGAATTTCATTTATTCTGAAAGATTCACCTCTGTAAGTTAGAGGTTAAGCCTTTGTGTAGAAATATCTGTACATTTTCATCTGGGGGCCGTTTCATAAAGCTGCTCGTAAGTTAAGAGCGACTTAAAGAACGACTGGTGATCCTTGTGCGCTAAACTATCGCCAATGTATATACCATTTACCACAAGAAAGGATCATTAGTCGTTCTTAAAGTCGCTCTTAACTTGTGAACAGCTTTATGAAACACCCGCCAGGAATGAATTTATTTTGATTTATTGACCTTCAGATGTTGTACCAAATGAATGAAAATGCATCCAAACAGTTGATCATGTGACTGACTATAAAACGCTCCAATTTGTCAAATTCTGGATAATATGATGATAACCTCATGCGTGTCATTTGAATGCAGCTGATGTATTTCTTAACCTGCGCTGTTTGTAGGTGTTTTACCTACAGGTGGTAGGGTTTAGAATACTAAGATTGCATACATGATACAAGTTGGCTTCTGATTATTCATTACATATTTGTATACCATTGAGAAAAAAGACAATGACCAATTAAATGCTTGGTAATAAGTTTAAGGGAATAATTTGACTAGTCATAGTAATCACCATACACCCCAAAAAAGTATGCACAAGAATTATTCATGGGAGTCACTAAGTCACAATTATGTTTGATTATGGTTATATGGCTCACTCTATCAGTGCTTTGACAATGAAACACTTTGTCCTCTGAATACTTCTTATTCATGCCTCCATGCAATGAATATTCAATTAGTATCAAAATTCTTCCTGATAAATAGAAACATAAAAATCATTGCCTGAAACCTGCCTCTTTAATCATTAGTATAATAGAGGTGAACTTATTCAGCTTACCTGTGCGCTTTGATATGTTGGTATAAAGTGCCCCTGTAGAAGTTATTTCCATATGATATTTATGTTAATTTTCTTTTCAATGTTTTTTTATTACAGCTCAACAAGATGCTTTGATGAATGAGGGGGGCAGAACCGAGCGCCCACTCAGTGCCAGCAGTAGTAGTGACTCTGAGAGTGATGCAAGCACCAGCACAAGTGCTAGCTCCAGCTCCGACAATAGCGAATCGGAGTCAGGTAGCTAGACCATACTCTCTCCCTTTTTTTCTATTCTTCCTCTCACCTTCTATCTTCCTTGAATTTATTTTTCCTCTTGTATGATTCACATCATAGTCATTTCCACCATTGCTACCAAAAAAATAATATTGTTCTTGAAGTGTGGGTTGCTGTCCAAGTGGCAAGACATTAAATTCCCAGGAGATGCTTTCGCATTGACCAAATTGTAATGGCTTGTCCATCTATATCATCTTGCACATAGGGAAAGCAATTTAAGCAACAATGAGAAATATTTCCATCATTTCTAATAAGGTTTAACTTTGATGATGGATAAGAATAATCTTGTTGTGGTTCATCTATGCATTATGGTGTATTACACTAACAAAGCAGTTAATCACCAGTCAAGATCATTGGTGCATTCAGTTCAAAATGTTACCAGTAACCAATCAGAATTGTTGCTTCTAATATGCGATTGGTCTCGAGACTTAGGTCAGCAATAAAACCAGACCAGGGCCCTGAACCACAAAGCTTAGCAATTGATCGTGAGGGTGTTTTTATGCTTGATTACATAGACCGTTATGTGTAATCCAACATGAAAATCAATTTTACTATCAATTGCTAAGTTTGGTGATACATTCCCCTGATTGGTTCTTGGCACTAGGACAGCAACCTTTATTTATATATTGTTTGTATATGGTTGTACAGGTCATTGCTGAGTTTTCATGAAAATGAAGTTTGATTTCATTTTATGGTTATCGATTTCCTTCCTCAAGGGATCAAACTGAGGAAGGTAAAAGAGACATTCCTCACATCCTCAACTAAACTCGCCTCACCATTTGAATGTCAAATATTCATTAGTGATGACTTGTACAAGCATATGACATGTCTGAATTTCATTTTAATTTTGAATTCATATGATTTCAATGCTTTGAATTTTCAATTCAATATTTTGCTGCAGTGCAGGTGTATTACTTAAAAAAAAACCCATGCAAGCATGGGACATTTTGAATTATTTTGATTTAAAAACTGCTCAAAAAACTTCATACATTGAACATAGTCAATATTTTCACTACCTTAGCGAAAGAAAATTGAAATTTTAATTTTGTTGAATAAAGTATCAAAATTGTTACTGTAATAATCTTGTAGAAAAAAGCAAGACGTGTGGACACATTTAGTAGAATCTTTGCAAGCCTTCCAGCAAAAGTGTTTGTTGGTTTTAATTGTCAATTTGTACAAATTTTTTATAGAAATCAATGCACATAATTTTTCTCGTGCTGTGTAGCAAATATGTACAAAGTAAAAAAATATCTCTAAATTATCTAATATGTTCCTTCCAATTCATACAATTGATCTACACTTGTAAAAATATATTTAAAAGATTTGAAAAGGCTTTTTCTTTTTCCCAAACGCGAAAAAACATCCCATGATAATTCTATTCAGTTCAAACTTTGAGGTCAAAAGAAAAGCAAAGCATTGTTTTTTAATGTGTATTTCTTTATCTCGAAATATATTGTAATGAATGAAACAATTCTAAATAACTCATACACAATAGATAGCTTGATTAATAATTTTATTTTGTAATGGCAAAGAGTATTGTGGTAAATTATGGCAACAACATTCACAATATATCGATTCACACGCTTCATGGTAATACATGAAGGAAGTATGAAGAATACTATGGATGGAGAGATGGGCTAGCTAAGAGAGCCCTGTGCACTTAGGGCATGGCTGTCCTCTAAGTGTCATGTGTGTTTTAGTGAAGAGGGTGGGTATGGCAATCATCAGTGTTTGGGAGAAGTTAATAGTCATCCCCTGAACAACACAGCTCAAATCCACAGCGGTCCACTACAAAGTGATCCGCCGGCTAACTGAAAGCAATTATGAAAATCCATTAAAAAAATTCTGCTGCTTTCTCCATCTTATGTTAGAGAGATGTGTGTATGTGTATGTATGGGTGGTAGAGAGGTGTGTTTATGTGTGGTATGTTTGATGTTACGTATTTGAGAATGTGAAGAGCTTGTCATTATTAGGATTTTTCAATGACACATTGCACATCATGACTGCGTTGGACCAGGGTCGGCTGTTACAGCAACCGCCTCGTTTGCTCGGGTGCGTGGAGCTATGGACCAGATGCTTAACCATTAGGTCTAACAGCCGTGTTCCTCGTTAGATTGAAGAATGTGATGGTATTTAAATGCAAGAAGTCATGTTGTCAGTCGGGGGGAAAACACATTCATTTCTGCCAATATTGGATTTTAATGCAGTACGTCAGTGAGAAATATGCCACCTCTTATTTTGCCCTTTGTCGAGGGCGAGAGTTGCTATTGCAGTGACCTTGGGATAAACATGGTTTATCATCAAGACCCGATTACTGATGGTGCTTCACTAAGACACACATGCACTCACTGAGCTGAGTCTTAAACAAATGGTTCGCCAAATGAAAAAGCAGCCAAACTTGTACTTTTGACAAACAACTTTTGCTCTTTTGCCATTCTTTCCCAAATACTCTTTGTCACTTTTTGTTCACATTTTGTTGATGATAACACCCCAAAAATTTGTTTCCACTTAGCTCATGACTGCTCAAAGAGTTGACATGTAATGGCTGGTGGATGCACCACCAATGGTCGGTCTCTGGTGTAAATATTCTTTCTCTTTCTTTGTGTTATTTCAAAATAGAGACTTGGTATTTGGATCTGGTAGTGCATACATGTTCTTAATGTTCTAAAACACAAAAGACTTGTTTCTAATGATCGTGATTAAACTGGCTATGTAACTTCCCATATGTGAATCTTAACACGAAATCAATTACTATTTTTTAAACATATAAACTGTCCCTTTTGTAAATATGATCCTGTATTGCCTTTTTACCAGCCTATGATGAAAATGCTTTCTTACAAAAATATAAAAACTAAAAAAAAAATTGCTTTTTTATTTTGTTTTGGTGGTGCTACCAATGTCAAGCATATGATTTGTAGTTTTTGTATGAAGCAGTAAAATTGTGCCGTTTTCTGAATATATTCCTGTATGAATTAGACAATACTGCATATTTTTTCCCTATTTGTTTTTGTACATCCCTGTTAGGATATTATTGTATCTACTACATGGCATGGGTAAATTTAGTGTTAATGGCTGTGTATAGTGTAGAATTGTCTTGTGTTCATGAATCTTAATTAGCATTGATGGTAATCCATGCTTGTAAATAATTCAAGAAAAAGTGACAAAAACCAGATTTCATGGCAGTTTGTCTGAGAAAGATGGCCAAATAAAATCAAATACTTTCCATTGAAACTTAAACTTGTGCCATTATTTTCTTTTAATTGTGTTTGATCAATTTATTCACTTGAAAGTACTGCAATTAAAATCCACTTTTGGCAGAACTGTGTGTTTAATGATGATGGTGAGACAGAATCGAGTGTGTGTTTTTTCTTGATTAATTGTGAGAGCAATAAAAAATATCAAATAAAACTTTTTAGCAAGTTCGGATGGGAAACTGATGAGGTGTGACATTCTTATTCTGCTTCAGATTTCTTAGAATTTGGTGTGGAATCGATTTATTTTCTATGTGTGTGTGTGTTAGAATTTGTGACATCCAGCTATTGGATTCTGAGTCATACTATTGGTATCTTAAAAGAAAACAAGCTATTGACATGACTCCTGCCTAATGTATATGGTTAATACAATATTTTGATAAAATATTAAAAAGATTGTGTGCTCCCTTATGGCTCTGTATTTATGAATTACTTGCAAGGCCATGTTCATTTTCTTTCTATAAAAAAAATAATAAGAGTATAATTTAGAGTTGATGAAAATTTAGAATAATTGCTGAAAGTGGGAACTGGATTATGAAATTATGTAAGGAATGAGAAATGCTGAATATGTCTGAAGTTTTGGTGACTTCAAAAGCAACTTTCTCTCATTTGCATTTTGTTGTCCTAAAATTCAAATTGGTGTATCAGTGATCAAATTATTTTACCGTTACCAAATGGTTTGGTAGGGGTATGATGACATGCCCCATGATAAAATTGACACGAGGTCAAATTGTCTAACTGGCTAACACTGTCCAATGGTCTATCATTCAAAATAAATGATTTCATGGAAGTTACAATTTTGGTAAATTTTGAAGATTTGACCCCCCCCCACCATTAAAAAAACCCTGAAATTCATGACTTTTGCAGGGTGCTACATAACTTTTTAGAAGCGCTTGACAAGTCGGGCAAGTAAGTTTTTAACTAGTTGGAATATACGTGTCCAAAAATCGTTGGAAAAAGATTTTACCTTTTCAAAAAGTTTCGCGGTTATATAAACCGTTGACCTTTTTCTCTCTTTTGATGTGAACTGATCAACCTTATAACATTTCTTTTTCCAAAGTGATTTTATCTTGCCTGCCATGACAAAAATTATGGTCCATATCATATCGAACTCTAATTTTGGTCATTCTACTGTGAGAATTTTGCTTGCCCATTCAGGCAAGTAGTTTTGGTCTTTGCTTCAAAACATTTGCCCGATTCTAACTTTTACTTACCCCGGGCAATCGGACAAGTGCTATTTAGCACCCTGCTTTTGTCATATATGTAGTGATAAAATGATATGAACTTTAATTTCTATTCAAATTCAGCCATTCAGATTATACAAAGTTGAATGTACTAGTATCTTCAATATTGAAGTAATTCTTGGTTTAACCCTATCTAGGCGGGGGGGGGGGGGGGCCTCGGAGGCCCCCCTCAACGAGTCGCGCGATACTTTTGCTGCGCAAAATTTTTTGACCGCGCCACTCGCTGACTTTTTACTTTAAAGTCTTGCGCAACATTTTTTGAGACCAATTTTGCGCCATCCGGGTACGTGGTTTTGAAGTTACGCAATGTTATGTAAGTGCATGTCAGACCAAAAATTGCTCAGAAATGTGATTTCGTGTACAAAGTCAATGTAAATTGTGTTTTCAACCAAAAATCATAAATGTATGATTATTTTTAGTTTTGCTGGCCTAAATGTATGTATTTTATGCTGTTTACGATCTTAGAAGAGTCCCCAACGAACTTCATTGAAAAAACAATGAAAAACATAAGAAATTGCAAAAACAATATAATACATAAAACATTGATCTGATATCACATTTTTTTCATGTACACTTGCTAAGAACATCACAAAGAGTTTCTATACCAAAAATTAGAACATTTGGAGCTTTATTTATGGAGTTAGAGGAAAAAAATATGATTTCGCATGATATTTACGCATAAATTAGCATAATTATGTAATTACTATACCATTTTGTAGATTATATCCCAGACAACTTGTGTGCCAATTTTCGGCGCGATCGCATGTTCAATGGCCGAGATCTCAATGGGGGGGGCCCGGGAGGCCCCCCCCCCCCCCCCGGCCATATGAACTCTCAAAATACCCCGGTCTAGATAGGGTTAATATGAAACAGAATTATTCTCTTTTCAAAGGTTATACTGTATCATTACTTGTACATCCTTGTGAAACTGAGCATGACATTATGGTACTGTGCTGATATGTTGAGAAATAATGTGATGATGTTGCTGGTGTGGATGTGAAAAAGAGAACATTTGGAGAAAGTAAAGCATGAATTCAGAATAAGTATCAAAAGTGATTACTTTAATGTCCTTCCCAATTAAATAACTCTACCAATAAAGTCTGTATACTGTTCAACAGGTTCCTAGCCCATCAGGGAAAATTATTTTACTTTTTTCCAGTCAGGGAAAAATATGGGAATTCAATTTTTAAAAATACCTCAAATCAGGGGAAAATGTCTCAAATGAGGGGAAAATCTGAGAATTTTGATTAGCCCAAAAGTCGGAAGCATGCTGGTCAGTCAGACTATGTTAAATTTTGTTGAATATCAAAACAACATCCATTGAATGACTGTTATTGTGGTACTAATTAGTTTTACATCATTGTTTTTTATACTGAAAATACATGTAATTTACTGCTTTATCTTAGAAAACATGCAAAACTGGGAATGGGTTTAAAAAATTATCAGGTAAACTTTATTAGGGAAAAATCAGGGAATTTTGTTTTCTTGAAAAGCTTGGAACCCTGGTTCAAGTAAAATAGCAAGAGATACTAGTTACTCTTGAGGCTATATGGCTGATTAAATGTACATGCACTGACAACTACACATTTTAGACCTTATATTGGAAAGGGTATTTGGGCTTGAACATTTTCACTCTTACCAATTAGTAAAACAGACTTGCACCGCTGAAATGAGTGAAAATGCTAAGTTTTGAATTGAAAATAGACTCCATTCTCTTAGTGATTGGCATTCATGTATATTTACTAGATAATCTTCACAGGTATAAAGCCATTAGTTCCTTAAACTAAAAATAGAAATATATTAAAAGATGAGTAAAAAGACACACACAAAAACAGAAAACCAACACATAACAAAAGTGCTGTATGGTTCTTGAATATGCAGATATATATGCATCTGACATTGCCTGGCCTAAATTGAGCTGCCAAGTAGTACTGATTTTCGGTAAATGGAACTGAAAATTGAGAAAAATACGATGGTTTCATGCAAATACTTTTTTCCAAACTTTCAGTCTTATGTGTTCTTTCAAAATACTGATAAGCTCACGAAAATACTGATTTTCAGCTTTTAAGATACGGAAACAGTTTTTTTTTCAGGTGGGCAGCTCTGGGATTGTATCATAAATGTGACGTGACCGCAAAACTAAGCACTTGATCGTATAATAGGTTTTTGCGCTTTATTACAAGGATCATGTGCAATCAAGCATTCAATTCAACTGTACAACTAATCATTAGATGTTGTTTGAAGGTTTGCATGGTGGCATGTACAATTGCTGATGTGGTTTACGGTACACCATGTGGAGTGTTATAGAAGCAGTGGATAGAAGAAGAGAGGAAGTGGATAGGCGAGAAAGTGGAGATTTGAGAATAGAGTATTCTTTCTTGAGAATAGTCCTGAAAAGGACTGTAAACCAGAAGGAATGTTGAGTGAGAACAGCTTGAGTAGTAGAGCTGATGAGGAGGTGCTGGCTTGCGTCGGCGAGTAGAGATGATGAGTAGTAGAGAGACTCGACGTTTCGGACAGGTTGACTGTCCGTCTTCAGGAGAGTCGTCTTCACTCCTGAAGATGGACAGTCAACCTGTCCGAAAAGTCGAGTCTCTCTACTACTCATCATCTCTACTCGCCGACGCAAGCCAGCACCTCCTCATCAGCTCTACTACTCAAGCTGTTCTCACTCAACATTCCTTCTGGTTTACAGTCCTTTTCAGGACTATTCTCAAGAAAGAATACTCTATTCTCAAATCTCCACTTTCTCGCCTATCCACTTCCTCTCTTCTTCTATCCACTGCTTCTATAACACTCCACATGGTGTACCGTAAACCACATCAGCAACTAATCATTAAGCATAGTGTTAAGGCTTTGCAAAGAAACAAGTACACTTCCTATCTTACGTTGATAAGCATGAGAAGCATTAGGTAGTAATGTTACATAAGGACGATTATCAATAAAATTGCCTGTGAGGCATAATTGGATAAATTTTTATCCAACTTCCAAGTCTAAAAAGAATCGGACAAGAAGTAAAAAAAGTCCTGCAACATGCTGAAATCTAATTGCAATTCAGACATCCTGCCAAGCATGGGGCCTGAAAGGCTCTCCCTAGATTGGGTTAATGGATAAAATGATCTAACTGGCCTGAATTAAGGGTTACACGTGCACACAAGAAAATGTAAATAAAAAAATTAAGCATTAACATTTTTAGAAGAATAATTATGTTTGCATTACTTGCCAAAAATATAAAATCATATCGCTTTTCAAATTTAGAAGTTCCCAGAAAATGATGTCAAGTTTTGTTAGAACTAATAATGAATTATTAATGATGTCACAATTTACCTATCCCTGAAAATTCAGACGCACGCAATCAAAGCAGCGCAAAACCATCTGTCGAGCATAATGTTAACGACATAAACATTGGACATGAATCACTTATTTAACTAAACAATGCCGGAAGTACATGTAGGAGACAACAGTTGCCTTTGTCCTGTTGATGTGTGGCATGTTATTTGATACATTTCTCACTCAAATGTCTCCAGATATCCTGTTACATAGTCTGCTTGTCACAGATCTATAATTGAATTACAGAATACAAGCTCCTCACTCGGCTGTTTTGTTCTATTCTTCCAGATGCCTCTGTGCCACAAAACCCTGACAAGTGATCATATTCTAGTTTCAAGGGTGTTTATAACACACTAATGCATTTTATTTATACAGCCTTAACAATAAGAAAAAATTATCTACTAAAAAGAAAATTCAATGATCGATTACAAATAAGTTTCAAAAGGCCAGAATAGAAAATGAGAGTAAAAATGGATCTACATGGGCCAGGGCTCACCAAAGAAATATCAACGGTTGCCCCAAGGTGAATAAGAAACATATAAGCAAATAATTCTTATGGAATCAAGCATATTGGTGACTCAACAAGTGAAGCTAAAATTTAGCATGAACAAAATCGACAAGATTGTGTTGGGTATGCACACCAGATGAAAAACAATCTGGAGATATCCTGGGGACTGTTTCATGGAAGTTATCAGCACTAACACGTTGTCTTTCTCTGACAGTTACCATAGTAACAGTCAGAGGCCAGTGCTTCTCAGCCAATCAAAAGCAAGGATTTCGCTAAAATAGTCAGCACTGACAATTTAGTCAGCGCTGACAACTTTCATGAAACACCCACCTGGGGGGCGTTTCATCAATATTTTCGTCCGACAAGTTGTCAGATCTGACAACTTTCCTGGATTCTGATTGGTTGAGAAGCATTGTTACTATAATAACTATCGGATAAAACAGGACTTGTCGGATGAAACGTCCGACAAGTCCTTTCATGAAACGCTCCCCTGGTGTAATATTAGATAAAATTAATTAGTTCTTATTGAGTAGATTGAGTAGTAGTTGCAAATTCATTTAAAAAGTAATTCTCATTGTGGTCGATGATACCCCTTTGAATGTCAAGTCCATCCTCACAAAAAGTTGATTTTAACAAATAAGGATAATAGTGAAAAAAATTTAACACTGCTGATTTTATGAGAATTGGATGAAAAGTTTAATAATTCAAATTCATGTATATTTTTCCAAAAAATATGATGTACATCATGGGCAGTATGCTAATGAGGGAATTGATTGCATCCCACATTGCTTTTTATTTCTTATATGGTTTGAGCCTTTGAGTTTGTTTCCTGAACTAGTTATTAAAAACAACTTATTGTAAAAAAAAATCTAATAGCAATTACCTTGGGATTTTAAGGCTAGATGTTAATTGTAGGTTATCATATTCATGGAAATGGTGGAGGTCTGGCTGATTGTAGATGATGTAATTCCATCAAGCAAGAATGATTCATCTTCACATTTTTATCAATCATGATCTACTGCTAAACCCATTACATTATTCATCCTTTATTCTCCTGAACACTGAAATATATTGTGGCTTACATAGCTTCATGCACCGTGACTCCATATCGGTATTTAGTTTCAAGTATAAGTAAAAGGGTTCAATTATTAATCTGCCATGCAAACAATGAGATGAAATAACAAAAATGAAATGAAATAGCATAAATATGTAAGTTACTTTAAGATAAATCATAAATAAAGTTCAATTAGTTCATTATGCATAATTCATCTTACAATTATGAAAATTGATTCAATTCAAAAGTTCATTGTTCATAGCATTACAAATAGCTAATATGAAATAATATTCTGTAAAAAAGCTTGTGGAATGATTGTATGATTGATCGTACACTGCAGTCAATGCAATCAAATATTTACTGTTGAATAAACAGCAAATATCTGTGAAAAGAAAAATAAAAAAATCAAGGTGAAAAAATAACACTTACTGGGTAATAATGATATAAATGAGTATCCATCCATTATGCAATAAAAAATTTCAAAAATCATGAATGTTTAAATTATGGCAAAAAAAAACAATCAGAAAAAACATGATCAGTTACAACGCTACCAGATTAAGTGAGTAAAGCAATTTTAGTTGTTTGGTACATATTTTGCTACACAGCTCAACCAAAAATAGTGTTACAGCAATATGCAAAAATCCATCTCCATCCTGAACTTCCGGGGTGAACAGGGGTGGATTCTGGATTTACCAGAAGGGGGGGGCAAAAAAAATTATGTCTCCTTTTCTCCCTGGATTGGAACCTGGTGCCAATTACCATTTGAAAAAATTCATAAACCTACCTACACCCTTTCTGGTTCTGATAGACAATCTTTATCCTAACAGGTACTCCAAAGAAGATGAAGAAGGGAGGCAAAGCTCCACCTCCGGTAAATCGACAAGAAATGGTAATTAATGTTTTCACCTTTCAATATATCGGGGGTGGGGGGGGGGCTGTTTCTCAAAGATTTTGAGTACAACCTCTATTCACTTTTTTAGCACCTTAGTAATTAATGTGTTATCTCACTGACGAACACAAGATAGCTTGCACCCCCTGAGCGTGATCTAACCAATCGTGTTCTACTGTGCGTGAAAGTACAGTTTTAAGTCACATTCTTTGAAATCTTTGTGAATCACTCCCTGGCCCTCTGTTATATACGATGTGTGATTGATCCAAATCTTCTTTTACTTGAGATTCTGTATTGAAAAGATAGAGTTGTATTCAACCCTAACTTCAGATTCATTTTAATTAATTACAAAGGCACTTGTGGCAATTCTTGACAGAACAGGGTTAAGATCACCTAATCTTTTGATTCCTGTAAGGAAGAACTGATTAAAATATTTAATTTTTGTATGTATCATTCAAAGAAAGATAAATTCTTTTTCATGTCATCATATTCCCAATAATGTATAGCATAACTAAAGTTTTGTGGATAAATTTAATGAAGTAAAACATAGAAGTGTAGTCCTGTTATTAACATGTATTCACATAATTATTAATGTTAGCCTGGAGCCAAAAGGACCTTAATATAGAATGTGTACATTGATAGTACGATTTTGACAATAAGGCTCTTATTGCATGAGATTCCTAATGTTTAAATAATCAAATGTGAATACCACTGGCTGAATATTGAATAAACTCAAAGAGTACATAACCATCTTAATTGATAAAGCAAACCATGAGGGAGGGTTATCAATGTAAAGGAAATGTATATACCAGTATCATAGAATTATATGTAAATCAATTCAAAATGAATTAGAGTTCGTTCCTTATTATAGTTTGAGGTTCATTTTAGTTCCCCTTCTTCTGTTGTTAAACTATTAGAAGAATCAAAACATGCTTCCTTTTTATTGCTTTTCTTCATTTATTTCTTGGTTCTCAACTAAATCAGAAATTAAGTTTACTTTCAACATTTATTTATTCAATTATGTAAAAGCAGAAAAGGGTGGACAACACTGAGTTAAAGGGAATTGTAACAAATTAACCGAAGATATCTCAAAATTCATCATAAAGGCAGTTTATTATATATAATTCATGTATTTGACCTTGTGTAGCAGAGGAGAGCATCAGGTCCTGTTCCGCCTCCAAACACCACAGCAGCTGGTTTACATCCCGGTGCCCAACCGCCAATGAGTTCTGGACCGGGTCCTAGTCCATTCTCACAGGGTCCACCTAGCACTGGTCATCCATCTGGTCCACCTGGTCAGTTGCCTCCAGGACAGCCTCCTTCATCAAGACTGACCAATGGTCAGAACCATATACCAGGTATACTCAGATACACCCTCTCATGAAGAAATTCTGATATAAAAAGCCTGAACTCAAACCAAAGCAATTGATATTGAAGCCATAGCTTAGTCTAGAGTTGGGAAGATAACTATTAATTTGTTTTGAGTTCATTAAATGTACGAAGGTTTTATTAATCTAACAATCAGTCCGTCCATAGTTTAAATATGGTTTTGTCCCAGTTGAACGGGGTCGGGCTGGATTCATCCCCAGATTTACCCCTCCCACCACTGTGCATGATTAAGTGCATCTTCAATCTCAAACCAACCTGATTACCAAACATCTGTTAAAAAAAATCCTAAATCCACCCACATTTGTGCCATCTTTATGATACCAGCAGCCATTCTTATTGAAAGTGGAGTAGACATCTATTCAAATGTATTTTTAAACTCTTGTCCGTTCAGCACCAAGACACAGTAGCTTGCCAGCCTTACCAGACCGACCTAGCAACAAAGCAGCCCCTCTTCAAAAGAGGAATCAACGAAAGGTTCTGACTTCACCACTGACATCACCGGGTCCTCTCACATCACCACACACTACTACACAGGGCAGTACTGGTGAGTTGTATAATCTTTTTAAAAACCATGTTATCAATTGAATTACTTTGAAAATCTACTGAAATCCTGCAAATCAATTGGTCAAGAGCGAATGTGTCATGGAATTTCACCATTTGCATTTCTTTTTCCATTCTCAGCTTTTCCTTTGCCATCACCAACTCTTCCACAAACCAAGCCACAAGGGGTTGCCCCTTCGCAGTCCCAGCCACCTCCTGTTTCCAAAGCTACACCAGTGGTTCCCTCTACGGTACCGTCAGCAGCACCTCAGCCTGCACCGGTAGCTGTGCCTAAGCCCAAACCCGAACCAGTAGTAAAGCCACCCAAACCTGCTCCCAATCAAACACCACCTGCAGCTGCCGTTCCGCCACCATCATCAACCAAAACCTTGCCACAACAACCACCACCTCAGCAACCTCCACACCACTCCCAACAACCCCCACAACCACAGACAACATCAAAGCCTCAGTCCAAACCACCACCACCAACAGATATCCCCAAAACCCATTCCCCTGCAACTCAGAGACCAGTAGTGACGGACATCAAGAAAACGGCTCAGCGCTCGGGAACGCCACCATCTCAGCCACCACCAGTCAAACCAGATCAGGCATCCTCAACCCCACAACCAACCATCGTCCCCAAGGTGGAGGATAATCCAGTGTCATTCATGGTCGGTGATGATGATGGAGAATCTCGGTCTACGAGTCCTGTTATCCCTGGACTCAAGGCAGAAGAGAGTAACGGAAAACCAGGTGAGTTTTTGTAACTTGTGACTTGGAAGTGTGGTTGTCTGGTGGTTCTGATTCAGGGTTCCCAGCCCATCAGGGAAAGCAGAGAAAATTGTTTTACTTTTTTCCAGTCGGAAAATTCAGGGAATTTTATTTTTTAAATACCTAAAATCAGGGGAAAATTTCTCAAATGAGGGAAAAATCAGGGAATTTTGATCAGCCCAAAAGTCGAAAGGACGGTAGTCAGACAGACTCTTATATTTTTTGCCTATCAAAACAACATCCATTGAATGACTGGTTATGTTGATACTTATTAGTTTTACACTATTGTTTTTATACTGAAAATACACGTACATGTAATTCACTGCAACAACTTAAAAAACATGCGAAACTGGGAATGGGTTTGAATAATTATCAGGAAATTTTTTAACTTCATCAGGGAATTTTGTTTTTTTGAAAAGCTGGGAACACTGTGACTCTTGTCTTTGAGTACCTGGCAGAATTAGTTCATCAAATCCTCTAGGTGCTGCAGCTAGGTTTAAAGCCGGAGTAATAGGATATAGTAATGAGATAATAATATATCTAAAGACTGTCAAGATATTAAACATGCTCATTTTATTTGTGTGTGATTAAAAAAAGACAAAAACAAAACAATCAGCAGCACTAGATGTAGCATTGCCAACGGACTAATCAAGTCAAAACAAATTTCAAGAAGTTACAGTTTATGTAGTCTTTGCGTCACATAGAAATTATTGAATGGTCCTCATCATTTCTGGTGATGTTTAGAATTATCCATTCTGTCATTCCACAGGTTCTTCACATCCAGAGGGTGGTTTGACTCCAAGTGGAAGCTCAGAAAGTTTATCCAAAATGGACCAGAAAGCTATCTCTAAACAAAAGAAGGTAATCATCTTCATGTGGATTGTGTATATTCATATGTAGTAGTTTATTGTTCACTACCCTCTGAACTTTATGATTACTAAAGGGCAATTCTGTAAAATAATCAACCTTTTCTTACATCTGACCCCCATTTTTCTGAAGTTTTACTTCACTTTAGAAACTGACCAAGTCATGATAATTTTAGAGAATTACATACTGTCAAAAGAACCAGAAATCAGACGCAGAAAATTTGATGAAGCTCTCATATACATGGGGTCGTACGTACATATTTTATGGAATTGCCCAGAAGTAACAGTCCTTTCAAAATGTGTTCTCTTTGTCACATAAAGTGACATCAAAACAATATTTTTTGTCAGTTTTTAGTTGGCTCTATTTTGGACAAAACAAATCTGCATCTAACATAGTGTGGTATTAAATGTTCAATAAGTTTGATACTTGATTCTTAACTCAGATCAGTGGCACCAGAACTTTCTGATAGACGAAGAGTTTGGCTCAAGACATTGTTTACACACACAAGTTTACCCTTCCTAACTTTTGTCTTTGTCAGAATGTTCTGGCACATTAAGCAGGCATTGTTGCATCATTTTTTCTAAGAAGCCTTTAGACTTTGTGCCCCCTCCCCTGGTTTACTCCTGTACCTTGTTATTGTATTGATCATTAGTGATTGGTGGGATTCATTCTCTGAATGCTTTAGATGGCATCTCAGCTACAGCGAGTGTAATGATATGACACCATGTTTTAATCGCAGTAGAGTATATTTACCTAGAAGCTGTGCTATATAAATGGACCTATTTTTATTATTTGTTTTATTTTGTTATTAGGATATGAAGCTAGCAAACCATGGTTCATGGTCAAACCTGGCAAACACACTGTCTTCAAACAAGCCTTCTAGTAATCCCACCAGGACATCACAAAGCTTTGAACTCTTCAAGAAAGCAGCCAAAGAAAAGGAAGAGAGGGTAAGACAGAATCCTGATATAGGGCAATGCATCAGTGTGTAGATACAGTGGGGGACCCTTTGGTGTTGATGTTGGTCATATGTTACATCAGCACAGCACCAAACTTAAAATGGAGATGGTCCAGGGATGCATATAGTCAGTTGTTAAGCTATCAATAATGTCATGTTGATCATGTTTGTAAACTCTAATTTGTCTTTGGAGCTAGGGAAGGCAATCTTGGTTCCAATATACTGACATTGATCTTGGAACAGTCCTCATTGAATAACTGTATTCCTATTTTGGGGGAAAGAAAAAACAATTTCAGTAAATTTGATAGATTTAAAATGTATTCCTTATGGAAAAAAAATTCTTGGCTTTCAAGGCTGGTAGGTTTATAGTAATGATGATAAGGGTGATTCAATGGTGGTGGTGATGGTGATGATGATGACGACGATGGTGATGGTGATGATGACGATGGTGATGGTGATGATGATGATGATGATGATGATGATGATGAAGAAGATGATGGTTGTGGTGTTAATGACGATGGTCATCATGATAATGACTGGTGATAGTGATGATGATGACTACTCCAATAATGATAAAGATAAAGCCAATTAACTTTAAACTAGCATGATTCCATTCACATTTGCTCTTGCCAATAATCTTTGCATGTGTTTTCCTTCATTCTTGGCTTTCAAGGCTGGTAGGTTGATAGTAATGATGATAAGGGTGATTCAATGGTGGTGGTGATGGTGATGATGATGATGATGACGACGATGGTGATGATGATGATGATGATGATGGTGATGGTGATGATGATGATGAAGAAGATGATGGTTGTGGTGGTGGTGATGTTAATGATGATGATCATCATGATAATGCCTGGTGATAGTGATGATAATGACTACTCCAATAATGATAATGATAAAGCCAATTAACTTTAGACTAGCATGATTCCATTCACATTTGCTCTTGCCAATAATCTTTGCATGTGTTTTCCTTCAGGCTCGTCAAATCAAACAGCAGGAGGAGATGAGAAAACAACAGAAACACCTGCAGGAACAGGAACGAGCAAGACAGGAAAGAGAAAGACAAAGGTTGGTGCATTTCCCATCATATTCCAGATCAGCTGATACAAGTCTTAATTGTTCTCTTATGATTGACTGAATATTGATTTGACTGCAAATATTTACGATACCCCTTTCTTTTTTCTTAAATATAGCCTATATCATTCTTTTCATGCCCCCCTTTTTTCAATCTGTTTATCTCAGTCTTTCTATTTCTGCCTCTTTCTTTCCCCCTTTTTGTTGCTTTTTTCCCCTTTTCTTGGTTTTCCTTTCCATTGTTTCTTTACGTGCCTCTGAACGTCTCGATGAAGTGGTCTGGCCCCTCCTGCTCCCTCTGCAAATGTTTGTTGAGGTGAACCACAGAAACAATGAAACGGGGCATGGTGGAGCCAAACCCTAATTGAATACCCATGTGCTGGCTATCATAATGTCTTAGAAATAAATTATGAAAAGTACTTTCACCCCGTTAATGGGGGTGGGGCGGTTCAAGAGCTCTGTGTGTTCATTTTCCCTGCTTACATGATCCACTGCCTAAAACGTGTCTGCTAGATGCATGAAGGAGTGGAAATGGATTTTTAACGAGGAAAACATTTCTAAGTTACAATTGATACTGAAATACATTTATTTGCCATTTTGATATGATGATAGTGCCACAAATTAATTGGAATAACGTATTTGTCTTTTGTGTTTGTATGCTAATAAAATATTTGTGTAACCATTTGTATGACAAAGTTAGTGTATACCACAGA